>NC_091672.1:9365833-9668863 GCF_042453785.1 Malus domestica
GTTGAGATTTGCAAGCAGTTTGCAAGGTCTCCAACATCTTCTTGGGCGAGATCCAAGCTTTGCAGTTTGCACCACACAATCTCCAACTTATGAGATAAAGTTTAAAATATAAGCTTTAAATTTCCTCCAAACCATCTCTAACCATTGGGTTAAAATAAGCCTTGCGGAAAATATATATCTTTAGGCTAGATTCCCCCAAAAAATTAAGCCTAACTTAAATTATTTTGGAGCCACCAAACTATCATATTTCAAACTTTTTTTTTGGTTTTTTACTTATAATCCAACGGCTGTGACTTAATAAGATCAAACCTAACGGTAAAAGATTTGACGACCCAAAATTAAATCTAACGTCGAAAATAATTTCACTTAAAACTTTATAATACCTAAGTATTTGTATGATTTTTAATTATTTATCGAAATTTAAATATTTTTAGGTTAAAATGTTCATAAAAATAAATTAGGATAAACTACATAAATTAAATCATTATTTAATAATTGTTGGCTAAAATTTTAAGCCATAACCATTGAAGGAGAAAAGTAGTTTTTGGGTTATAGCTTAAATTTTTTTGGCTTAAATTCTTAAGCTTTATCCCCAGGAGTTGGAGATGGTTTAAAAAACATAAGAGCTTTGACATTAGACCTGACATCCGTGTCGTGTTTTTCGTATTCGTGTCATTTTTGTGACATACCCGATATTTTAACGGGTCGTGTCGTGTGACACCCGTTAATATAAATGGGTAATATGACCGGACCCGAAATTGACCCGTTAATATTATCAAGTAATATGACTCGACCAGACCCGTTAAAGAAAATATATTTTAAATCAATAATTAATGAAAATGAAAACATAATTTGACCCCAAAAAAATGAAGAACATAATACTAAATTAGTATATGCATACTATATCATCACAATAATATTACTTCAAAACATAAAAAAAAAACATTTGTCTTTCAAGTATTACATACTCCAAAATATGAGCCTAATGAAAACATTAGTACATTACTACAAAATACCAAATGTTCAAGATATGCAAAAAGAAGGGAGTTGTGTTTCGTAAGACTTGGAGGGTTTTAAAAATCTAAACGACCATGTAACCATCGTAAACGTAATGATGCAATCACGAGCGTTTATATGAGATTTCACATGTTTTAGACTTGTACGTTAATGATTATGAACTTAGTTTATTTTGAACTCCCTTAAAAAAATAATATTCATGAGGGTTTGTGACACACCCCTACTCGGAATGTCCACTAGGACTCCGAATCGAGCTGTGTTGGCCTACACCTGGAAGGTGACAAAGCCATAAAGTGAAGTGATGTGGAAAATGTGAATCAATTTAAACCTAAAAGTGCCTAAATACAAGAGTGCGCTGGTGAGCGGGATTGAACCCATTTCACAATGTCATAGTGAAATGAGAATTATACCATCGGAGGTAGTCTCCAATACCAGATTTGCCAATAATCCTCGTCGATACAAAAGTTCAGCTGCTAAACCTAGAGGGGCGAAAAACAAAGGTGAGTGGGCCTAAAAATAAAGTTTTACAAAAACATTTTCGAAAACATAATAACCTCTCACTGTAAAACAAGTATAGTTTCCAAAACATACATACTACTTATAGTATAAAAATGCTTACCAAATCCAGCAATATTTCAAGGATGACATACGTCACAACTTTCGTAAATGAGTATATGACATCCGTAATCACATATTTTCCCATAATTAAACATATCACATCGAATGCTCATCGACAGATGCTGACACACAAGTTCATGTAGAGATATTCTGACATGAACAAGACTGGATGTAATAATGATATATACTCTAGTACTACAATCACGTGAAGACTGGTGCTATGTGCAACACATACAAGTCGGAGTTGCCTATTGCAACCTGTACGACAGGAATGACACCTACAATGGAACCAAAGTGTGCGTATGGTGCAATGTGCACATACATGTGAAAGACTGACCCTGGCCCGGGTGAGTAGTAACACCAATGTAGCAGTGATGAGCAAATAACTTCAATATAATCATGCCATAACAATTCAACAGTTTTAGTCAATATATATTAGTATTCATGACCATAAATATGATTAAGGCATCCCATAAGATTTATAATGACTTCCTAATTCTATATATGGAAACTTAAATAAATATGTGTATATACCAAAGAAAAGACCCACTCACAAATCATGTCGCCGAGTCAAACCCGCCTCGTAACATCGAGAGTTCTTGCAATGTGTTTCGCTTAGAAACGAAACCATTTATGTAAATACGTAACGTATTAACGTATAAATGCATTTTTGTACAAAGTACAGCTACTAAAGGAACTATTTTAAAATGATCAAATTTTGGAAAACGGAGGGCGGATTCGGGTCTGGCACGTCAAGAAACCTAAGGAGGGGCCTCAGGTTTCTCCACGCACCGCCACAAGGTGGTTGCACAAGCAGCCACGCGCCGACCACTCCACACGTCTACGTACACCCACTTGTCTGCGAGTACATATGTACTTGCCTTCCTCATGAGTTTCTGCAATTTTGCAGGTTTTTTGTCCAACTTTTAAAGCTCCAAATGAGCTCATTTCTCAGCCAAAATCAGTGATTCAAGAACCAAATAAAAGCTAGGAATGTGAGGAACATAGCTATACCAATTTAAGGCTGAGACGAGGTTGGCGTTGATCAGAAAAATGGCATGAATATGGCTTGATGGCCACGGTTATCCTTGAAAATCTGGGGAGTTTCTTTCCCCGAATCGTTTCTATACGAAACCTTACCAAAACAGACATCTAGCGTCAACATGACTTCTGAATCATTACAAGAGAGAGGGCAGAGATGATCTAAGGCTTACCTTAATCATAGAACTAGAAATCTTGCCGAAGTTCGCAAGATTGGGTGGCGGTGGTATAGTACATCCGTGGACCGAGAAACAAAAGAACAAGAAAGAGAGTTTGTAAGGGAAGATGGCGAGGTGAAGGACGAGGTGGTGTGATTTGGCTCGCCAGAATGGCCATCGCCGTGAGTGGTTGGCGGTGGTGTTGGCCATTGCAACTTCTCTGTGTTTCACCAAGAGAGAAGAGAGTTAAGGAGAGAGGTCAAGAAAAGATGAAGGAGAATGAATGAGAATAGACGAGAAAGAGACAGAGTGGTGGTGACCTGATGACTTGTCGGAGTACGCATCAAACGGTGATGAGGCTCGTTGCCCTGAGTTGCACAGAGAAAGAGAGAAGATGGAGCTGAGATAGGAGATAGCTGAGAGGGTTAGAGGGAGAAAAGAGTGATGTGGCAGTCATCTAGTAGAAGAGTGAGATGAGTGAGATTTGAAAAAAAAAATGAGAGAAAGTGTCCCAAGAGATAGGGAGACACGGGAGAGGTGAAGGAATGGGACGTGGGTCCCACATGTCTCACAAAATAATACCAAATATCTCTAAGCATGAAATTACCAATTTGCCCTCGATATTCGATGTTTCATAAAATATTTATCGTAGCTCCAAATTCGATTTTGCTTGCGCCTATGCGTTCGTATTGTCGAGTACTTCAAGAATATGATGAAATAGTAGCTTGTACACGTCATGAAAAGATGGTCAACGAAAGTCAACATCTTAGCATCTAAGGGCATTTTCGTCAATTCACTCATTTAAAATTTATAAAATCGTAAAATTAGGGACGGGTCGTCACAGTTTGTATGGTTTTAAAAATTCAAACGATGATGCACCCATCCTCAAAGCATAGAGAATGCAATCACGAGTGTTTGCATATTTTGTCGTATTTGTTAATTATTATAATATTTTTAATGTATTCAGTATTTTTAATTTACTTGATATTTTTATTTTTAAAGTGTTTTATAATTTTTTTTAATCTCACTCTTTGCCTATAATATACTATATAAAAAAATAAAACTTAAAATTTTAAATTTATATAAAATAATAATACAAGAATACACATTTAATATACAATATATATTCACACAATATGGCTATTGTAGTTTATAGTAAGTTTTTTTAGTAGTTTAAAAAATTAAAATCATCAAAATAACTTTTTCCTTAACGTGTCAAAAATGGTTACCTGCATGTCACTCTCGTGTAAACATGTTAAGGACCCGTTATTAACGGGTTCTTATTGTGTAACTCGATAACAACGCGATTAGTTATCGTGTCGATCCGAAACCCGTTATTTTCATGTCGTGTTAATGGTTCATGTAAGAAATTACCAAGTCTATTTGAGATTAGATTTGGAGATGGTCTTACAAAAAGATTTTATTTCATAGTTCGAGTCCCTGATACATTATGATTCTGTCGACTGTAAAAACATCCTACATATTTGCATATCAACAAACCCAGTTCATTTTTCATTTGAGAGCTGCTAGACCCACTTCATTGTCTTATTTTTTCACCCACCTTATAATTTCACTCACCTTAGAGAGTAAAAAAACTAAAAAGTTATTTCCCCACCCACTTTTATTCCCAAATAACCTTATATATATGGGTGGTTTTGGTACGATTACCTTACCAAAACCTCTGTACCGATTACCGTACCAAATATTTGGTATGCAAAATCTATTACTATTACCGTACAAACTTTCGGTATACCAAATAGTTTGGTTAGTATGGTATACCAATGGTAATTGCCACTTTATTTTAGGTCACTTAGTTTGGCCAAAATCTAATATTTTTCTAACCTAATTCAAGGCCCAAAAAATATACACAGTTAATGTATTGGTCTTTACAAGTCAATGAAAACCACGAAAACATAAACATGTTAATAAAGCTTTACAGTTTCAAGTGAGATTAACACAAAACTCACAAAACTGCTACTGCTGCTGATCAACGAACAGCAGCATGCAGCCGTATCTTCAACCTCGAGCTTCGACATATATCCAGTTATATAAATGTAAACAAAAGCTACAAAGCTACCCTAGTACTACTCACTAAATAATTCAGCTACACATCATCATCAATGTTTCTTTTGCTGCACTTTGCAAAAAATAAGCATAATAATACTGTTGCAGAGCTACTTCTGCTACTTACCATGACATGTGAGATCCACAGTATAACTATAACACACGTTTCCAATCCATAGAAGTTACAAGCCAAATCAAATAGAAGTTAAGTGTACAAACTAAATGAAAATTGAAAATTCGAATAGTAGTTAACATTTCAAACTAAATCAACTTAAAACTTTAAAAAGTAAAAATGCATTGATCAATTCTTCAAGCTTTGAGATATAGATGCATTTGGAGGAGACATTGAACTTGTAGAAGATTGAGGTTGAGCTTGTGTCAAGCCTACATTACAAAATACATATATATATATATATATATATATATATATTAATAAGATTTAGAATAAGAATTAAAGTTGGTAGGTATGGTATACCACCAATACTGGTTTTGAATACCAGTACAGTACCGAAACAGTATGGTACAGTACAAATACCGTACAGGAACATAAGTATGCGAATTCAAATTAAAAAGTTTGATGGCAAAAATATGTACTAATACTAATCGTAATATAGTAGGCAAAATCAAATATAAATTCAAAGCCACCAAGGTATGCAAATCCAAATGGAAAACCACAAAGGTATCCAAATTTAAAAGAAAAACTTCGACAACGACAAATTCAAATGTACAATGCAGCAAATTCAAATGACCAACACCCAAAATTATTCTTCTACCTCTTCAATAGAAATATAATCTTCAACCTCTTCCATAGAAGCGTCAACTTTTACCTCTTCAATGAAATAGTTATCTTATGAGTCCATTATTATTATTTTGTTGTTGTTGTTGCTTTCTTTGAAGGAAAGGAGATGGAAAGATGAGTTGCGGTTTAAGGTAAACAAATCGTCTTTAGACGGAGCGTGGGAGTTATCATGCCCAACTGTTTGTTATAAAATAAATAACACAAAAGAAGATAATTAATGTCCATATCAGTCATTTGAAATTAGAAAATTCATTCAAAGGTGAGTAGGAAGATAAGACATCGAGGTGGGAATAACATCACTCATTCATTTTTTTTAAATTAATAAATTACAATAGAATTTGACAGATATACCCATCTCATTTTTGCCATATGGACGCGCGTCAACAAATTTGATGGAATAGACAGAACACCGCTAAAAAGTGGAACACAAATTGAGTTCAAGAGTATAAAGCGGCAATACTTTTGTTCCACGAAGGAAATGAAATTAAGTTTCAGTTTCAGAGAGCATTGAAAAAAAAAAGCCTTAAAGTGAATTGAGGAGGAACTCCTTCTCAATCATAAGCAACAAGCTCCTCTCATTTACATATAGAGACATGAATTGCAAAAATTTTAGGAGTAGCTCTTTAGTTTTGCCTTCCAAATGTCATCCCCTCAAGATGGTCTAATAAACGTTGGGTAATGCTAGGGAGACTAAATTTGAAAACTAAATGATGTGTCAACAATAAGAAATAAGCACATTAATTTAATTAACACTTAAGTAATAATTGAACCATCAACTTTCATGTCATTTAGTTTACAAAATCTAGTCCAACAAAAAAAAAAGTTTACAAAATTTAGTTTACAAATTTAGGATACAAACTTTCTTCTAGTTTAGGAATGTTGTCACTTAGTGTAATGCTATTTTTCTTTATTTGTAAGTGAGAGTTTTTGGTTCAAATCTCGTAGATGTTGAGTTCGTTACCAATTTAGAACTCATTTGAAAGTACCTTTAAAATGATTGAAATTGTTTTTAGTCATTTATGCAAGAAACACTAGTTATGTGCTTGTTCGAGGAAACACTTTAAATGATTTTCCAGGATTTACTTGCATTTTTACTAAGAACGGGTTCCCAAAATATTTTCACAAAAAACACTTTTAGTTATTTTAAAAGCATTTTCAAACTAACTCTTATTTTTCAAATTTAATATAAATATATTATTGTATAAAAGAAAATGGCCAGGTGGAGGAGCGGCAGCTCAAAAGATAGTAGAAAGTGGGCCAAACCAGGCATTAAAAGTGTATGGGGATGGAATAGGATGCTTTCATCCAATTCCCAACATTTGATAATGTGTTACAAGAAAATTTCTTATCTCATTAATGTTTGTCCAAACTTTGGATAGGGACATTGAGGTGCCTTTCCCTATCATTTTTTAATCACGTATCATTTCGTACTTTAGGTTAACGGCATTCCGCCCCTCTTTCCAAAGTTCTTTTGCTAAAGTGTAAGGACACTTCCCTACTTAAGACAAACGTGGTACAAATTACACTATAAAAATATTAAACTACAAAGAAAGGTGTACCTTTTTAATTTGTCTATTTTTTAATAATTTCTTTTTATTGAGCATCTCTAAAAGTGATGTCAAAACTGTCACATAGAATTTGACAGTAGCTGTCAAATTTATTTTTATAATTCTTCAATAAAGGTGAGGCAATATATAATAAATGTTGGGTGTTTTAAGTATTTGATTGGTTGCGTCAATAATTGGACTCTACAAAGAGATGAAAAAAAGAGGATATTTTGGATGTGATTATTAATTCTTAACATTTTTTTTATTAAAACCTTAATAATATTCAAAGTTTGATCAAAGTCCCTTGACTTTGTACACCTCATTATATTACTATTAATATTTATAGTTTTATAGTTTTGACATTAATTGTTTGATATTTTATGAGATTTATAATCCTATAAATTTAAAATCCCTCATTATAATATTATTAGAAACGGTTACAATAAAAAAATTCAAACATTTTGATTGAATAAATGGATAAAAACTATGTAAAAATAAGAAATAATAAATGGCAAAAGAATGTATCCATAGTGTTAAAAAAAGGGTACATTTTACAAAAAAAAAGGGTACATTTCACATATAACAAAATTGTACATTAATAAAGAAGAATGGATACATTATAAATAAATTAGGGTACATATAAAAGATTAAAAATTATGAGTACAAATGAATTTTTAAAAATATAGGCGCTAAAAGAAATTAATACATGGGTACAAAATAAAACTAGAAAGAAAATACTACAAATTAAAAAAAAAAGTTGCAAATTAAAAGTGGGTACAAACTAAAAATATAAATATATGATACAAAGTTTAGGCATAAAACATAAATATACCATATGTAATTTTTCTATCATTGATTAAATATACAATGTCACATGACGATATACACATGGGTACAAACACAAATAAAACTTTAAAAAATATGGGCACAAAAAGAAACTAATATATGGGTACAAATTAAAAAAGAAAAGAAAATTGGTACAAATTAAAAAATATTTGCAAATTAAAAATAGGTACAAACTAAAAATAAATATATATACTAAAAAATTTAGCCATAAATATAAATATACCAATTGTAACATTTTTAACACTAAAGGAATATATTTAAAAATAAAAATATTTTATTATTTAAATAATTAATGATGTTATTAATACCCAAGGACCTTGATCAAAAATTCAAAATGAATAGGATTTTAATCAATGGAGTAACAAAAAGAAAGATATGAATCTAATTTTCCCTTTTAAATATTAGGATAAAACTAAAATGTTATACCGAACTTGTAACAGCCCGTCCCAAAATATTGGAATATTTTATTTTCTAATGGCGTGAAAAGACGATTTTGCCCTTGGGTTAATGAATTTTGTTGTGGCGTTGTATGGCTTAAGTTGTGAATGTGGACAAATAGGTTAAGTCCCTAATATTTCGGAACCAATTAGGGACGTAGACTTGAATTATTTTTGTTGTTGTTTTGCCTTGGTTGGCTGGATCACGCACGGACCACACATTCACCCACCCGTTGACCTTTTCTCTCTCCTCTCCCTTTCGATTTTCTGCAACGTCCGTACAAACGTACGGACGAACCTCAAACCAACCCATTTATGCACAGATCGAGCTTGTGATTAGTACCATCTCCTTCCTCTCGTCATCGCGAACTCAACCATACCAATTGTTGGACGTGAAACCGTTGAAAACCCGAGAACCCAGGCACCCCGAAGAAGGCACTGCTTATACTCTTGTGATCGTGGGGGTTTCAGTTGATTCTGAGCTTATGGGAAGCTTTAGATCACCCTCATGATGCTCGGAGTACCATTTTCACGAAGTTTGGACGTCGGGATTGTGTAGAACCAAAGAACCCAATATTTGGTACTGTTCATGTGCTCGTGGAATTAAAGGTTTCAAGGTATTTGGAGCTCATAGGGAGCTTAAGGACCTCTCCACGAAGCTCGGAGAGGAAGAATGAGGTGATTTAGACGTCTGGAGACCGAGATCGAAGCATCACGGTTTGGCCGGAATTATCGAAGGATCTCTGGCAAATTCTCGAAGGTTTTAGGTCCAAATCTTGGTAAAGTTTTGTTTCTTATGTTGTAAGCTTCATTTTGGTGAAGATTTCATGAAAAATGGTTAAGAATTGACTGAAATACGAAGCCTGGAAAATTTCCAGAAACCGGCGAGTTGCAGCGGCACCGGCGACGGTCTCCGGCGAACCAAGGAAGAAGGAGGAGTATACTCCGTCAAGTCTGACGGAATATGCTAACGGCGTCAGTTATATTAAACGGTATATTCTGATTTTTAACGGAATATTCCCTAACTGCCGTTACTGTTACCGTTAGGGTTCCTCGCGCGTGGCGGCGCGTCTTGCCGTGCACTCGCCGGCGCGTGGCGGCGCGTGGGTGGTCGGAAAATTTTTCTAAAATTATGGGGTTGTTCGTGAGGTTGAGTAATCACTGTGGTATATTCATATACCCAAATTGAGCAACGTATGAGAAGTTATTTCCAAGGTTTTGATTATGTGCTTAAATAACGTTATTTCGGTTACTTCTCATATAGGCGAGGCTTATGCGGACGATGAGCAAAGTTAAGGGAGGCTCGGGGGCTACGACCCTTCGACATATCTGTGTGTGGGCAGTTTTGTTTTCGTATTACCTATATACTACTGTTTTCCCATAAAATACGTTTATATGAAAATATGATTTAAATTGCCATGCATGCAATTGTTGAGATATTTAAATTGATAATTGATGCATATATATGTGAATTGACGCGGTGGACGCACAGGTGAGTCTTTACATTATTCAGACGATTTATTTTATGTGAATTGCATTGGAAGCTCATAACCTGCACCCTAGGTGTTAGTGCTTATATTATTCACCACACCGCACGCTCGCCTTGGATCCAAGTAGGTGGATGTCGTACAGACCACTAGAGGTGGTTCCGACATGCCAGTCGTACAGACCATTAGAGTGGTTCCGACTGGTGGGTGACCTTAGATTACGTGCACAAATGATTGATGAGAGAAGCACTAGAGCGTATTATTACACCATTATAGTCGTACAGACTACTTTAGGTAGTTCCGACTTATGTGCAGTGTAGCGCCGTATAGGTCACAGTTGGTGACTCCGGCAGGGCAGTACAGGTCACAGTTGGTGACTCCGGCTGGATGAGATTTTGAGCTATAGTTTCAGCCGTACAGGACCATTGTAGGATCTCCGGTTGATTTATTTTTCACCTGATTTATATTGATGCATTCATATTATAGTTTGGCATGGCATGGCATATTTTTTTCCGAAAAGTGTTAAAGAAATGAGTTTTGAGATTTATGAAAGTATATTTGTACATATGCTATTTTTCTGGGAAAGTACAAGTTTTACGGAGAGGGGTTACAACGTTTTGAGAAATGTTTTGTCTTGAAAAGATTGGTTTTACTGACCCACTCAACTTTGTTTTTCGCTCCTCCAGGTTCGAGACAGAGCAGAGCTTTGGTGGCCACGAGGAATCCAACGGTGTTCTGACAGAATTTCAAAAACGTAGGTTTCACTTTCGGGTATTATACATTAGTATTTATGTCTTTAAAGCTTCCGAACCGTGTAAATGGTTACGTCACTCTCACGTGATGGCCAACATACCCTCCTTCGGGACGAGGTGTGTCAGTTGGTATCAGAGCCCTAGGTTGCAATCCTGGACATCTTGAGAATTCCCTAGTGTCTTCTGTCAGAACTATACCACCTCGTAGGGAGCCACGCCATTTAGATGAGCTTAGTTTCCCTAATTTAGCAGTTTAGGGGAAACTATTGCTATTGTGATTCAGTCTATTATCTAAGAAACCCTTTGAGACTGGTTATAAGTTGAATTTGAATCACTTTATGGAATTATGAACCTGAGGGAGCAGAGTGTTGGCTTACTCACTTGGAAAAGACGTTTTGGATTATGCAAGTTAAAGGAATCTTCCTTCTGACAGGTGGGTCGAGACGACTACCTGGTTGTGGGTTATGAATTTGTATCCTGGTGGAAACAGGAGTATTATTCGTTGTCACCGGAGGAAACAACCGATTGAGAATTGTTTAAGGAATTGTTAAAGAAAAGATTTATTCCTCCGACATATTATGATGGTAGTAAGCAAGAGTTTGCAAATGTGAAACAAGGAAGATGACAACAAATGAGTATTATAGAAAGTTTTCAGACTTGCCTCGTTTCCATTCGGATATTGTTGCTAATTTGGTTGAGTTGTTATGTTGTTTTAGGCTGGGTAATAAGAAGAAGTGGCATTTTTGGGGACCACTATCCATTGTACTGATTATCAAGAGTTTACGAGATGTTGTTGAAAATTGAGGATTCTGAGAATATGATCAGCTAGAGTAAAGAGGAATAAGAAAAAAAATGGGAATTAGAAGAAAGACGATAAAGATGATGATCCGTCATATCAAGGACCTCGAAAGATTCAGAGTTCCATAAGTGAAGCTAGAGCGAATTCTCCCAGCTGAGGTTTTAATGCCACTGGTCAGAGGTGAAGTGATAGATTTATTGGTGATCCCAGATCTCAGAGACAAGGTGATTTGAATAAGGGAAATGTACCTTTGTACAGCAGGAACAATATTAGACACTTGGAGAGTGGGAATCAATGAATGTGTCATGTGGACAGGTGGAACATAGAGTTATGTGTTGCCCCTAGAATCAGTTGTTAACCAGCAGTTTTCCCTGACACCACAGTATCGATCCAGCAGGTTTACGGACTTAGTAGTTTTGGTCAGATTGACCGTGGGTACATGGATAGATGAGTTATATGTTCAGCTGTACAGGCCATAAGAGGTGGATCCGGCTGACATATTATTTGGATAGTTGTTGAGTAAGTTGTACAGGTCACTATAGGTGACTCCGACTTAATCGCTAGCATGGATGGTTGAGCTTGAGAATCAGCCGTACAGGTCATTCTAGCTGACTCCGGCTGATATGTATCTTATTATGGATGATGTTGCCAAGGAAAGTAGCGAATGAGCACGATCGAGGCGTGAATATGTATTTTTCCCTGTGAGGAGTAAGATGGTAATGTTGCACCCTTTGGAATTGTTGCTTACTTACCGAGACAACGATAATTTATTAATATTGTGGGCTGCAGACCGTAATATTAATAACTTATTCGTTGGATCCGTTAAGCAAGTAAACAGGTAGGTTACCCTACATGAGTTTGGTGTTATTAAGAGTGTTCAGTGATGGTCGAAAATATAGTTATGCCAGTGAATCTTATTTCGTTGGAGATTTGGATGTGATTTTAGGCACATATTAGTAGCATTAAATCGTGCCATCATAGATTGCTACGAGAAACTAGTTACTTTCCATTGATCTGATTGACTGGAGTTTACTTTTGTAGGTATGCAAAGTGGAGCGAGGCATGTCGTTAGTTGCTGGGAGAGCAAATAGATTGTTATCGAAAGGCTGCCAAGGATATTTAGCTCATGCAGTACTAAGAGATGTTGCTCTGAGTAGTGTGAAGGATGTCAAGGTGGTTGGACATTTTCTTGATGTTTTCCCTGAGGAATTTCCTGGATTACCATCAGGCGGAGATGTGGAGTTCATTATTAATTTGTCTCCAGGTACGGACCTTATATTATAGATTGATGTCTTCTGAGTTAAGGGAATTGAACAAGTTCAGTTACAAGAATTGATTGATAAAGGTTCCATTCAACATAGTTTGTTGCTTTGGAGGACCCCAGTTTTGTTTGTAAGGAGGAAGAAAATGAACGTTAAGACTATACATTAATTATAGGAAACTGAATCGGGCAAATTTTGAGAACGATTATCTATTGCCACGCATGGATGATTTGTCAATCGATTTGGAGGTGCCTGCGTATTTCCTAAGATGGATTTGAGGTCTGGTTATTACCAATTGGAGATTGAGTGACGATGTTCCTAAGATTGTTTTCAGGACTCGTTATGGTCATTATGAGTTTTAGTGATGCTATTCGGACTGACGAATGCGCCTGCTGCTTTCACGAGATTGTTAAGACTTGATCAGAACATATCGGACATCTTAAATTGGTATTACAAAGATTGAAGGAACGTCGATGTATGCTAAGTTTAGCAAATGCTAATGTTGGGTGAGTCATGTAGCATTTCTGAGTTATGTTATATCTGCTTAAGGTACTCAATTGAAATCTTAAAATGTAGCAGAATTGGAGAAATTGGAACAACCGTGAACCGTGGCTGAAGTTTGAAATTTTCTTGGCTTAGTAGGGTGTTATAGATGGTTTGTTGAGGGTTTTTCAGTTATTACCTTGCCATTGACGAGTTTGATAAGGAAAGAGGTTATGTGTGAGTGGGAAGGAAATTGTGAGTAAAGTTTCCAATAGTTGCAGTATTTCCTCACTCATGCGTATGTTTTAGCACTTCAAGACGTTAACGGTAATTATGAGGTCTTTAATGATGCTTCTTTGAATGGTATTGGATGTGTTAAGGCAAAAGTGTTAGGGTAATTGCCTATGCTCCGCGACAAATTGAAACCTCATGAGATAATTTACTCTACTCATAAGTTAGAATTTGCACTATCATCCTTACTTTGAAGTTATGGAGACATTACCGCTATGGTGAGAAATACAAGATTGTTATGGATTATAAGAGTCTTTAGTATCTGTTTACACAGAGGGATTTTAATCTTAGACAACGAAGGTGGATTGAGTTGCTTAGTGTTTATGATTGCATGACCAGGGTGATCGTGAAATTTTTATAGCTGATGCACTTGATAAGAAGACTGCAGTGAGGATTAATGCCTGGTATGTTTGCCATGTTCATCTTCTTGTGGATTTGAGACCTACTGGAATAAAGTTGAGAATGGAAGATCGGGAATAAGCCGTACTTGCTAATTTTCAAGTTAGGCTTTTTTGGTAAATCGTACTCGAGACTCAAGCGTTTGACGAAGAAATTCAATTTAAAGCAAGGAATAACGGGAAAAAGAAAGATTTCAGAATTCGAGAATCGGATGACATGTTTATGCAAGAAAACAAGACGTATGTGCCTAATGACGTGGAATCAAAGAAAGCAATTTTGGACAAAGAGCACTATTCAGCTTATGCAACGCATCCTGAAAGTATTAAAATGTATCATACCATTCGACAATTTTTCTATTGGCCGGGCATGAAAAGAAAAATTACGGAGTATGTAAGTTTGTGTATTATTGGTCAGCAGATTGAAGCAAAAAGAAAGAAACCTTTGGATTGAGACAGCTATTTTCTGTTTCGCAGTGGAAGTGGAAACAATATTACTTTAGATTATGTGTACAAGCTTCCTCGTACACGAGATGGTCATGATTAAATTTGAGGCTATAGATGGTCGGTTTACCAAGTCAGCGCATGTTACGCCAGTGAAGAGTAGCAACCTTTCCAGACAGTGCAACAATTACTTATTTGTTTATGGAAATAGATTTGGACTTACGGAGCTGCGGAGCTTTTAAGTGTGTTGGTTACGTCAGTTTTCCGAAAGTAGCACCATTAGGCCCATGAAAACAGTGTCATGTGTATCGATTTTTGTTAACTTGTGGACGGAATGTTTCTGGGGAGAAAAAGATTCGACCGCGAAAGGTACAATAGTAGAGGAGACTACTCAGAACGCTCAAGTACTTAAGCCTAACCGACTGACATGCTATTGTTCGAGTATGCATGGTTAATGATTTGATATTTTTGAAACTTTCACCAAGGAAAGAGATAGTAAGGTTTGGAAGAAAGACAAGCTAAGTGCTAGTTACATCAGACCGTTTTTTATCACTGAAGGAATCGATGAAGTTGCATACAGGTTTGAGTTGTCTTCAGAATTGGCTAAGGTGCCTAATGTATTTTTGTTTTGATGTTTCGTCACTATGTAGCATATCCGTCGTATGGGATTCCAGTTCAACCTTTGGAGATTAATCGAATTTGACTTATGTTGAGGAACCAGTGACGATCTTGGGTTGGAAAAAAGAAAGTTCTGAGAACTAAGATAGCGTACTTAGTAAACGTTTTGTGAAGAAACCATTCAGTGGAAGAAACTGCATGGGAGACAGAGAATTGGATGAGAGAGATGTATATCAGTTTGTCTTATGTTTATTGGTGGATTATGATCGTATGAAATTTCGAGGACGAAATTTTATAAGGTGGGTAGATTGTAACAGCCCGTCCTAAAATATTGGAATATTTTATTTTCTAATGGCGTGAAAAGACGATTTTGCCCTTGGGTTAATGAATTTTGTTGTGGCGTTGTATGGCTTAAGTTGTGAATGTGGACAAATAGGTTAAGTCCCTAATATTTTGGAACCAATTAGGGACTTAGACTTGAATTATTTTTGTTGTTGTTTTGCCTTGGTTGGCTGGATCACGCACGGACCACACATTCACCCACCCGTTGACCTTTTCTCTCTCATCTCCCTTTCGATTTTCTGCAACGTCCGTACAAACGTACGGACGAACCTCAAACCAACCCATTTATGCACAGATCAAGCTTGTGATTAGTACCATCTCCTTCCTCTCGTCATCGCGAACTCAACCATACCAATTGTTGGACGTGAAACCGTTGAAAACCCGAGAACCCAGGCACCCCGAAGAAGGCACTGTTTATACTCTTGTGATCGTGGGGGTTTCAGTTGATTCTGAGCTTATGGGAAGCTTTAGATCACCCTCATGATGCTCGGAGTACCATTTTCACGAAGTTTGGACGTCGGGATTGTGTAGAACCAGAGAACCCAATATTTGGTACTGTTCATGTGCTCGTGGAATTAAAGGTTTCAAGGTATTTGGAGCTCATAGAAAGCTTAAGGACCTCTCCACGAAGCTCGGAGAGGAAGAATGAGGTGATTTAGACGTCTGGAGACCGAGATCGAAGCATCACAGTTTGGCCGAAATTATCGAAGGATCTCTGGCAAATTCTCGAAGGTTTTAGGTCCAAATCTTGGTAAAGTTTTGTTTCTTATGTTGTAAGCTTCATTTTGGTGAAGATTTCATGAAAAATGGTTAAAAATTGACTGAAATACGAAGCCTGGAAAATTTCCAGAAACCGGCGAGTTGCAGCGGCATCGGCGACGGTCTCCGGCGAACCAAGGAAGAAGGAGGAGTATATTCCGTCAAGTCTGACATAATATGCTAACGGCGTCAGTTATATTAAACGGTATATGCTGATTTTTAACGGAATATTCCCTAACTGCCGTTATTGTTACCGTTAGGGTTCCTCGCGCGTGGCCGCACGTCTTGCCGTGCACTCGCCGGCGCGTGGCGGCGCGTAGGTGGTCGGAAAATTTTTCTAAAATTATGGGGTTGTTCGTGAGGTTGAGTAGATCACTGTGGTATATTCATATACCCAAATTGAGCAACGTATGAGAAGTTATTTCCAAGGTTTTGATTATGTGCTTAAATAACGTTATTTCGGTTACTTCTCATATAGGCGAGGCTTATGCAGACGATGAGCAAAGTTAAGGGAGGCTCGGGGGCTACGACCCTTCGACATATCTGTGTGTAGGCAGTTTTGTTTTCGTATTACCTATATACTACTGTTTTCCCATAAAATGCGTTTATATGAAAATATGATTTTAATTGCCATGCATGCAATTGTTGAGATATTTAAATTGATAATTGATGCATATATATGTGAGTCTTTACATTATTCAGACGATTTATTTTATGTGAATTGCATTGGAGGCTCATAACCTGCACCCTAGGTGTTAGTGCTTATATTATTCACCACACCGCACGCTCGCCTTGGATCCAAGTAGGTGGATGTCGTACAGACCACTAGAGGTGGTTCCGACATGCCAGTCGTACAGACCATTAGAGGGGTTCCGACTGGTGGGTGACCTTAGATTATGTGCACAGATGATTGATGAGAGAAGCACTAGAGCGTATTATTACACCATTATAGTCGTACAGACTACTTTAGGTAGTTCCGACTTATGTGCAGTGTAGCGCTGTACATGTCACAGTTGGTGACTCCGGCAGGGCCGTACAGGTCACAGTTGGTGACTCCGGCTGGATGAGATTTTGAGCTATAGTTTCAGCCGTACAGGACCATTGTATGGTCTCCAGTTGATTTATTTTTCACCTGATTTATATTGATGCATTCATATTATAGTTTGGCATGGCATGGCATATTTTTTTCCGAAAAGTGTTAAAGAAATGAGTTTTGAGATTTATGAAAGTATATTTGTACATATGCTATTTTTCTGGGAAAGTACAGGTTTTACGGAGAGGGGTTACAACGTTTATATAAATGTTTTGTCTTGAAAAGATTGGTTTTACTGACCCACTCAACTTTGTTTTTCGCCCCTCCAGGTTCGAGACAAAGCAGAGCTTTGGTGGCCACGAGGAATCCAACGGTGTTCTGACAGAATTTCACAAACGTAGGTTTCACTTTCGGGTATTATACCTTAGTATTTATGTCTTTAAAGCTTCTGAACCGTGTAAATGGTTACGTCACTCTCACGCGACGGCCAGCATACCCTCCTTCAGGACGGGGTGTGTCAGAACTCATGGATCATTCTAGCTAAAAAACCTAATTTTTATTTACTTAATTTTGTTATTATTTTATTTGCAGGGATATATTTGGAATTTAGCATGAGAAAAATTTGTTGGTTTTTATTTGAATTTTTGAAGAGAAACACTTGTTGGTTGAATTTACTTCAAAATTGGTTGCCAATAAAGACTCCGTATGTAATATAGTACCGTCGGGCGTCCGCCTAGAAAGTCAACCATGTGATTGTGAAAAAGTTTTACAACTTTTCACTTTTCAGGCCATAATGTGAAAAGCAAAATATTTTCCCGTTGAATAATATGCCTATAACACGTGTCCTCTACTAATTGGAGGCAGCAGCACATATCTTTTGCGCATACATGTATGGAATCTTCGTCCTCAGTCCTATCCACGCTTTTGCTCTTCGCTCTCTTTCTCTAAGTAGATGTAGCTGGTGTGAGAAAAAGAAGAGAGATTAACGTGTGGAAATGGAGAAGTTCTTGAAGGACTTCGAGGTGGAGAACAAGAATCCATCGGAGGAGGCTATAAGGAGATGGAGAAGCGCCGTCGCGCTCGTCAAAAACCCTCGCAGAAGGTTTCGATTCGTCGCCGATCTCGCCAAGCGCTCCGAGGCCGAAAAGAAGAAGCTTCAAATCCAGGTCTCTCTCTCTCTCAAATCAAAACTGCACCGTTTTAATATCTAGAACCGGTAACCTGGTATTTTGAGGCGTTTTGCTTTCTTGATTGTTTGGCTGCCGAGAAAACATGCTCGGAAAATGAAAGAAACTGAAATGATTTTCAGCATTATGCTTTTGCTTGATTTATTCTTGATTCCTGTTTACTTTTTCTTCCCTTTGAAGCCAGTTGGAGGATCAGTACTGCTAATTAAGACTGATAAAACTTCACTAATCGCTAGTCTTACATTCTTAATTCAATCGTCATCGTTGTACTGAATCGTGGGTGAGATTTAAAATAGTATTTGAATTTAGGGCGAAAAAAAAAAAAGACGAGTTTAAATTTCTTTGTTTTTTTTGCCCCCAAATCTTCGTCGTCCGGTTTGTATTTTCGGTACACTTCAAAAAATTTCGCCTATATTCTTGAAACAAAAGTATTCTCCTAAATTTTGGATATACACAAAAAATTAGCACATGCTTGATCAATTTTGTGTTTTTGGGAGCTAGTGATTTCTTCATCACGTGATTGATCAATTTTGTAACAATTGAGAGTATCGGCGAACAATGCGTTACGCGTTCGTGGTCCCACGCTCGTCTGAGTGTGTAGGCGGTGATTTCTAATTTAAAAAGAGATCAGCCTGCATTCAGAAGATTCAAACTTTAGGAAAGATAATTGTTATTGGTATTTTAAAAATTTTATTTTTTTTTACTTTAAATTTTTTATAATTAGTAAGAAAATTACACTTATAAAGGTGTAAAATGAGATTTTTGAAATGTTAATAACAATTTTCTTATAAAAAAACTTATAATCTTTGAATAAACATTTTTTATTGTCCAAAGTCCTTGAAGAAACGTTGAGAGAGGCGAAATTTGCTGCGGATGCCGTGTTTTGCTAGGCCGGCCACTTTGGTCCCATTTTCTGTTGACAACTGCTTTTCATTTGGTCTATTTGGTCGGTCTTTGTTTTATTGACTTTTTTGTTTAACCGTATTCTCTAATTTATCAACGGCCATAGATTTATTATTAGAGCTTCAAAATCGACAAACTTTCAGATTTTTTGATAGGAAATATAGGCTAATTTCTAGTTGCTTGCTTAACATGGAATTTGCAAACTTGCTGGTCAGAAACGTTAAAAAAATAAAAGGGGTTTTCTGTTCCTTTTTGGTTTAAAACAAAATTGTTATACTATAGAATATAGATAGCTACGTTGGTCCTAATTTCAGCTAGCAGTTAGTGGGTACGAATATAATAATGCGACTTTCTGACTCCATCTTCCAATAACGACAACGCAGGAAATTTCTGGGAAATTTCGTGTGGGACCAAATGGACTAAATTGAAAACAATGACTTAGGGTAGGGGCAATTAAAAATGTTGGATTTACCACGAAAGTAGTGGATGGTGGCTGTTAAATAAGATTGACTTGACTCCCTTTTTTAAATCCTTGGAAAGGGTCAGGCCAACAAATGGGGTTATCATGGGCTCCTTTTCCTACCTCATTCACCCCACCTGGACACCCGAAATATTAGGATAAGTTTTGTTTATGTTTTCATCTCGTAAGTGGATGATGGACCATATTTTGAAAATAGATTAACGTTATGCGATAGATTTTGTCATCTAACTACTATTTAACTAGCATATGCGAACATTTAAGGCCTGGGTTGGTTCCAGTCAGGTATCTCGGCTTGACGTTCAGCCTTCAACTTGTTTACTTCCTTCAGGAGTTGTAGGACAAGGGGGTCCTGAGTGGAGTCGTGCACCACTGAAGTTTTCTTCCGTAAGTCCCCATTGCCTCTTGGAAGTAGGAAAGTTGGATCAAGATAGCATGATTTTTCCTTGGACTCGTCACACTGACTCCTAGAGTGAGTATGTCGGAACATTTCCGAGTCCCCTGTACCTTCATGTTCTTCTGGGACTTGTTGCCCATTCCCTAGATTAACTGCTGGCCTGGGTCGTGGGAGAGGACCGAGTCTTTCAGAAACTCTTGGGTCATTGATCTTTGAGCTTATGTCGATGGGATTCTCTCGACGTTGCTTTAGGAAGTCTCGACAATCGCGATAAACGGCTTTTGATCCTTCCACTCCTTCTGTGAGGAGGTGTTTTCCTCTACTCCTTCTGCTTCGGGTTGAAGCAACTGGATTGAGAGAAGTCTCATGTTGATTATCACATTGATGTGTAGCACGATCCCTATCAGGGATATCCATGTTGGATATCGGTGACCCTCCGTGTTAGGGGGCATTCAGATGATTGTTGACCTCAGCAGGGGCGACGAGCTTGTGTGCTTGAGCATGCCTAGCCTCGTGAAGCATCTCGAAAAGTTTTTTATACTGCTCCTGGAGGACCTCGTTCTTCATCACTATCTTGTTGTTCTGAGTTTCTAACTCATCGACTTTAGCTTGAAGAGTAACTCTATTTCCTTCCTGCTTTCGTTGCTTCATACTAGGTCCAATGGGGGTGTCATTCTGTGTGCTATGGCTTCTTTCGCTCCCCATGTTGGAGAGAGATGTTTGGCCAAAAGAAAGTGTACGAGCGGTGGAAACCAGCTTAACAAAGCTGAAGAGAGTGGGAGTAAGTGTCTTTCCCACAGACGGCGCCAAATGTTGATGCACAAAATCAGCGAGGACTTTGGTACAACAGAAAGTGTCAGGTTTGTGACCTTCGCTTGGTTGCTTCGATCACTAGTGAAGATAAGTACGTAAATGAATAAGGACAGGGAAGCAAACACAAGATGTACGTGGTTCACCCAGATCGGCTATGTCCACGGAGTAGAGGAGTTCTCATTAATTGTGAAGGGTTTACACAAATACATAGGTTCAAGCTCTCATTTTGTGAGTTCTAGTGAATAGTTTAGTACAAAATGACATTAGAGATTATTGTGGGAGAATGATCCCTATTTATAGAGGAGAGTTTCTAGTTTTGTTCTAACATTGACACGTGTCGTGTTGTGATTGGCTTCTGATGTTGACACATGTCGAGCTGTGATTGGCTTCTGATGTCGACACGTGTCGCATTGTGATTGGCCTTCTGGTTGAAGGGAAGCTCTTCTAGGTCTTTGATGGTATAACGTTGACCGGTGCTCAGTAGTTTCGGGATTGGTCAAGTATGGTACAAACAATATATATATATATATATATATATATTAATAAGATTTAGAATAAGAATTAAAGTTGGTAGGTATGGTATACCACCAATACTGGTTTTGAATACCAGTACAGTACCGAAACAGTATGGTACAATACAAATACCGTACAGGAACATAAGTATGCGAATTCAAATTAAAAAGTTTGATGGCAAAAATATGTACTAATACTAATCGTTATAGTAGGCAAAATCAAATATAAATTCAAAGCCACCAAGGTATGCAAATCCAAATGGAAAACCACAAAGGTATCCAAATTTAAAAGAAAAACTTCGACAGCGACAAATTCAAATGTACAATGCGGCAAATTCAAATGACCAACACCCAAAATTATTATTCTACCTCTTCAATAGAAATATAGTCTTCAACCTCTTCCATAGAAGCGTCAACTTTTATCTCTTCAATGAAATAGTTATCTTATGAGTCCATTATTATTATTTTTTTGTTGTTGTTGTTGCTTTCTTTGAAGGAAAGGAGATGGAAAGATGAGTTGCGGTTTAAGGTAAACAAATCGTCTTTAGACGGAGCGTGGGAGTTATCATGCCCAACCGTTTGTTATAAAATAAATAACACAAAAGAAGATAATTAATGTCCATATCAGTCATTTGAAATTAGAAAATTCATTCAAAGGTGGGTAGGAAGATAAGACATCGAGGTGGGAATAACATCACTCATTCATTTTTTTTAAAATTAATAAATTACAATAGAATTTGACAGATATACCCATCTCATTTTTGCCATATGGACGCGCGTCAACAAATTTGATGGAATAGACAGAACACCGCTAAAAAGTGGAACACAAATTGAGTTCAAGAGTATAAAGTGGCAATACTTTTGTTCCACGAAGGAAATGAAATTAAGTTTCAGTTTCAGAGAGCATTGCAAAAAAAAAAAAAGCCTTAAAGTGAATTGAGGAGGAACTCCTTCTCAATCATAAGGAACAAGCTCCTCTCATTTACATATAGAGACATGAATTGCAAAAAATTTAGGAGTAGCTCATTAGTTTTGCCTTCCAAATGTCATCCCCTCAAGATAGTCTAATAAACGTTGGGTAATGCTAGGGAGACTAAATTTTTAAACTAAATTTGAAAACTAAATGATGTGTCACCAATAAGAAATAAGCACGTTAATTTAATTAACACTTAAGTAATAATTGAATCATCAACTTTCATGTCATTTAGTTTACAAAATCTAGTCCAACAAAAAAAAAAGTTTACAAAATTTAGTTTACAAATTTAGGATACAAACTTTCTTCTAGTTTAGGAATGTTGTCACTTAGTGTAATGCTATTTTTCTTTATTTGTAAGTGAGAGTTTTTTGTTCAAATCTTGTAGATGATGAGTTCGTTACCAATTTAGAACTCATTTGGAAGTGCCTTTAAAATGATTGAAATTGTTTTTAGTCATTTATGCAAGAAGCACTAGTTATGTGCTTGTTCGAGGAAACAATTTAAAATGATTTTCCAGGATTTACTTGCATTTTTACTAAGAACGGGTTCCCAAAATATTTTCACAAAAAACACTTTTAATTATTTTAAGAGCATTTTCAAACGAACTCTTATTTTTCAAATTTAATATAAATATATTATTGTATAAAAGAAAATGGCCAGGTGGAGGAGCAGCAGCTCAAAAGATAGTAGAAAGTGGGCCAAACCAGGCATTAAAAGTGTGTATGGGGATGGAATAGGATGCTTTCATCCAATTCCCAACATTTGATAATGTGTTACAAGAAAATTTCTTATCTCATTAATGTTTGTCCAAACTTTGGATAGGGAGATTGAGGTGCCTTTCCCTATCATTTTTTAATCATGTATCATTTCGTACTTTAGGTTAACGGCATTCCGCCCCTCTTTCCAAAGTTCTTTTGCTAAAGTGTAGGACACTTCCCTACTTAAGACAAACGTGGTACAAATTACACTATAAAAATATTAAACTACAAAGAAAGGTGTACCTTTTTAATTTGTCTATTTTTTAATAATTTCTTTTTATTGAGCATCTCTAAAAGTGATGTCAAAACTGTCACATAGAATTTGACAGCAGCTGTCAAATTTATTTTTATAATTCTTCAATAAAGGTGATGCAATATATAATAAATGTTGGGTGTTTTAAGTATTTGATTGGTTGCCTCAATAATTGGACTCTACAAAGAGATGAAAAAAAAGAGGATATTTTGGATGTGATTCATAATTCTTAACATTTTTTTATTAAAACCTTAATAATATTCAAAGTTTGATCAAAGTCCCTTGACTTTGTACACCTCATTATATTACTATTAATATTTATAGTTTTATAGTTTTGACATTAATTGTTTGATATTTTATGAGATTTATAATCCTATAAATTTAAAATCCCTCATTATAATATTATTAGAAACGGTTACAATAAAAAAAATTCAAACATTTTGATTGAATAAATGGATAAAAACTATGTAAAAATAAGAAATAATAAATGGCAAAAGAATGTATCCATAGTGTTAAAAAATGGTACATTTTACAAAAAAAATGGGTACATTTCACATATAACAAAGTTGTACATTAATAAAGAAGAATGGGTACATTATAAATAAATTAGGGTACATATAAAAGATTAAAAATTATGAGTACAAATGAATTTTTAAAAATATAGGCGCTAAAAGAAATTAATACATGGGTACAAAATAAAACTAAAAAGAAAATACTACAAATTAAAAAAAAATTGTTGCAAATTAAAAGTGGGTACAAACTAAAAATATAAATATATGATACAAAGTTTAGGCATAAAACATAAATATACCATATGTAATTTTTCTATCATTGATTAAATATACAATGTCACGTGACGATATACACATGGGTACAAACACAAATAAAACTTTAAAAAATATGGGCACAAAAAGAAACTAATATATGGGTACAAATTAAAAAAGAAAAGAAAATTGGTACAAATTAAAAAATATTTGCAAATTAAAAATAGGTACAAACTAAAAATAAATATATATACTAAAAAATTTAGCCATAAATATAAATATACCAATTGTAACATTTTTAACACTAAAGGAATATATTTAAAAATAAAAATATTTTATTATTCAAATAATTAATGATGTTATTAATACCCAATGACCTTGATTAAAAATTCAAAATGAATAGGATTTTAATCAATGGAGTAACAAAAAGAAAGATATGAATCTAATTTTCCCTTTTAAATATTAGGATCAAACTAAAATGTTATACCGAACTCATGGATCATTTTAGCTAAAAAACCTAATTTTTATTTACTTAATTTTGTTATTATTTTATTTGCAGGGATATATTTGGAATTTAGCATGAGAAAAATTTGTTGGTTTTTATTTGAATTTTTGAAGAGAAACACTTGTTGGTTGAATTTACTTCAAAATTGGTTGCCAATAAAGACTCCGTATGTAATATAGTACCGTCGGGCGTCCGCCTAGAAAGTCAACCATGTGATTGTGAAAAAGTTTTACAACTTTTCACTTTTCAGGCCATAATGTGAAAAGCAAAATATTTTCCCGTTGAATAATATGCCTATAACACGTGTCCTCTACTAATTGGAGGCAGCAGCACATATCTTTTGCGCATACATGTATGGAATCTTCGTCCTCAGTCCTATCCACGCTTTTGCTCTTCGCTCTCTTTCTCTAAGTAGATGTAGCTGGTGTGAGAAAAAGAAGAGAGATTAACGTGTGGAAATGGAGAAGTTCTTGAAGGACTTCGAGGTGGAGAACAAGAATCCATCGGAGGAGGCTATAAGGAGATGGAGAAGCGCCGTCGCGCTCGTCAAAAACCCTCGCAGAAGGTTTCGATTCGTCGCCGATCTCGCCAAGCGCTCCGAGGCCGAAAAGAAGAAGCTTCAAATCCAGGTCTCTCTCTCTCTCAAATCAAAACTGCACCGTTTTAATATCTAGAACCGGTAACCTGGTATTTTGAGGCGTTTTGCTTTCTTGATTGTTTGGCTGCCGAGAAAACATGCTCGGAAAATGAAAGAAACTGAAATGATTTTCAGCATTATGCTTTTGCTTGATTTATTCTTGATTCCTGTTTACTTTTTCTTCCCTTTGAAGCCAGTTGGAGGATCAGTACTGCTAATTAAGACTGATAAAACTTCACTAATCGCTAGTCTTACATTCTTAATTCAATCGTCATCGTTGTACTGAATCGTGGGTGAGATTTAAAATAGTATTTGAATTTAGGGCGAAAAAAAAAAAAACGAGTTTAAATTTCTTTGTTTTTTTTGCCCCCAAATCTTCGTCGTCCGGTTTGTATTTTCGGTACACTTCAAAAAATTTCGCCTATATTCTTGAAACAAAAGTATTCTCCCAAATTTTGGATATGCACAAAAAATTAGCACATGCTTGATCAATTTTGTATTTTTGGGAGCTAGTGATTTCTTCATCACATGATTGATCAATTTTGTAACAATTGAGAGTATCGGCGAACAGTGCGCTACGCGTTCGTGGTCCCACGCTCGTCTGAGTGTGTAGGCGGTGATTTCTAATTTAAAAAGAGATCAGCCTGCATTCAGAAGATTCAAACTTTAGGAAAGATAATTGTTATTGGTACTTTAAAAATCTTATTTTTTTTTACTTTAAATTTTTTATAATTAGTAAAAAAATTACACTTATAAAGCTGTAAAATGAGGTTTTTGAAATGTTAATAATAATTTTCTTATAAAAAACCTACAATCTTTGAATAAACATTTTTTATTGTCCAAAGTCCTTGAAGAAACGTTGAGAGAGGCAAAATTTGCTGCGGATTTTGCTAGGCCGGCCACTTTGGTCCCATTTGCTGTTGACAACTGCTTTTCATTTGGTCTATTTGGTCGGCCTTTGTTTTATTGACTTTTCTCTTTAACCGTATTCTCTAATTTATCAACGGCCATAGATTTATTATTAGCGCTTTAAAATGGACAAACTTTCAGGTATTTTGATAGGAAATATAGGCTAATTTCTAGTTGCTTGCTTAACATGGAATTTGCAAACTTGCTGGTCAGAAACGTTAAAAAAATAAAAGGGGTTTTCTGTTCCTTTTTGGTTTAAAACAAAATTGTTATACTATAGAATATAGATAGCTACGTTGGTCCTAATTTCAGCTAGCAGTTAGTGGGTACGAATATAATAATGCGACTTTCTGACTCCATCTTCCAATAACGACAACGCAGAAAATTTCTGGGAAATTTCGTGTGGGACCAAATGGACTAAATTGAAAACAATGACTTAGGGTAGGGGCAATTAAAAATGTTGGATTTACCACGAAAGTAGTGGATGGTGGCTATTAAATAAGATTGACTTGACCCCCTTTTTTAAATCCTTGGAAAGGGTCAGGCCAACAAATGGGGTTATCATGGGCTCCTTTTCCTACCTCATTCACCCCACCTGGACACCCGAAATATTAGGATAAGTTTTGTTTATGTTTTTATCTCGTAAGTAGATGATGGACCATATTTTGAAAATAGATTAACGTTATGCGATAGATTTCGTCATCTAACTACTATTTAACTAGCATATGCGAAATTTTTTATTCTTGTTTTTAAAATTGAATGAAAGAGGAGAGTGAGAGAGAATGCGGGAGTGGGGGAGAGAGGGGACATGTTTAATACGTCTAAGGGTGACAGTTCTTAACAATACTTGAAACCAACATGAAATTAACATATTAGGGTTGAATATTACTTGACACGAAACCTGTATATGACATTACCCGCCAACATGGATTATTTTGACATGACATCCATCTAACAAGTAATATAGAAAGAAATGATTTATTTTTTTCATTTCTAATACGTTTTGTAGGAATCCTTATAGAATAATAAGTCATTTCTTATGGATTTGTTAGTAGCAACGGCAAACCAATTTACTCTTATTTACTAATGTATTGCTAGGTTTGGTGTAAAATTATATTAGCTTAGTTTCAAGTTCTACTTCTCAACAGTTGATCTCCGTTTGGTGATATCAATTTTTTGTTAAAACTTCTGTCAATGTTTGTATTCTCTTAAGTTCCTTGAAGGAGGCCATGTTTCTCATGTATAGACAGCTGAGTTGCATTGATAGTAGCCATATCTGATTTCACAACTGATAATGTGACTTCATTAAAGATTTTATTTAACGACTATATGAGAAAAATAACTGCATATGATGTGTGTAGAACTGCAGACACACACATGTAGCTATAAGCTATGTATTTTTTAAGATATGTATTCATGTATCTATGTAGGTAATCCAGCCGCCGGTTACTATTATTGTCAGTTGAAGTTTTTTCACCTTTTAATTGTTCCTGCAACTATAGGTCTGTATGACATGGTTATCATTACTTTTTTTGACTTTGTTATTCTTATTTGATTTACCAGGAAAAGATTCGAGTTGCTCTTTATGTTCAAAAAGCAGCACTGCATTTCATTGATGGTATCGTCTTTAAATTTATAGCTCAACTGAAATTTCATTGTGTGTTTGCTGACCTCATATATTGAATCCTTTTTCTCTCTTTGTTTGGTGATGTTGTGAAGCTGGTGATCGTGGATCTATTGAAAAGCTTGGTCAGGATGAACTCAAGCTGTCAGAAGATGCCAGAATAGCAGGTTTCAGCATTCACCCAGATGAACTTGCATCTATTACACGTGCCCATGATATTAAGGCCTTGGAAAGCCATGGTGGAATTCATGGGATTTTAAGGAAAGTCAATGTCTCGGTAGATGAAGGTGTCAAGGATAGTACCATACCAATTAGACAAAATGTTTATGGCTTAAACCGTTACAAGGAGAAAGCTCCCCGAACTTTTTGGGTGTTTGTATGGGAAGCACTACAGGACTTAACATTAATAATCCTTATGGTCTGTGCTGTGGTTTCACTTGGAGTTGGAGTTGCCACTGAAGGCTGGCCCAAAGGCACGTACGATGGTTTGGGAATTTTAATTAGTATAATTCTAGTGGTTATGGTTACCGCCATTAGTGACTACAAGCAGTCTTTGCAATTCAAGGATTTGGACAGGGAGAAGAAAAAGATTTTTGTTCAGGTCACTAGGGATGGAAAAAGACAAAAAGTTTCCATTTACGACTTGGTTGTTGGAGATATTGTGCATTTGTCGATTGGGGACCAAGTTCCAGCTGATGGACTTTTCATATCTGGGTACAGTTTGCTGATTGATGAGTCAAGCTTGTCAGGTGAGAGTGAGCCGGTGAATGTATCTGAAGAGAAGCCTTTTCTTCTTTCCGGAACTAAAGTGCAGGATGGGTCAGGTAAAATGCTAGCGACTACAGTTGGTATGAGGACTGAATGGGGAAAGTTGATGGAAACTCTGAGTGAAGGAGGAGAAGATGAGACCCCACTGCAGGTGAAGCTTAATGGAGTCGCTACAATTATTGGTAAAATTGGTTTGACTTTTGCAGTGTTGACATTTTTGGTATTGACAGTAAGATTTTTGGTGACAAAAGGACTTAACAACGAGATCACTGATTGGTCTTCAACTGACGCCGTAACCCTTTTGAACTACTTTGCTATTGCGGTAACTATAATTGTTGTTGCAGTTCCCGAAGGATTACCATTAGCAGTGACGCTGAGCCTTGCTTTTGCAATGAAAAAATTGATGAATGATAGGGCACTTGTAAGGCATCTCTCAGCATGTGAGACAATGGGTTCTGCTAGTTGTATTTGCACAGATAAAACTGGAACATTAACTACAAATCATATGGTAGTTACCAAAGTATGGATATGTGAAAAAATTGTAGATGTAAAAGAAAATGACAGTAAAGAAACATTGATATCAGAAATATCTGGAGCATCAAGCATCCTTTTGCAGGTTATATTCCAAAATACGAGTTCTGAGGTTATTAAGGATGATGGAAAGACCTCCATTTTGGGAACACCAACAGAGTCAGCACTATTAGAGTTCGGTTTACTTTTAGGTGGCGATTTTGATACCCTGCGCAGAGAGGTTAAGATTCTTAAGATCGAACCTTTCAATTCTGTCAGGAAGAAAATGTCTGTGCTTGTAGCTTATCCTCATGGTGGAACACGAGCTTTTTGCAAAGGTGCATCAGAATTAGTACTGGGAATATGTAACAAGTACATTGACTCTAATGGGGAATCTGTTCATCTCTCCAAAGAAATGGTAGACTATATCACGGATGTCATAAATTCTCTTGCCTGTGAAGCATTGAGAACTCTCTGCTTAGCTTTTAAGGATATAGATGACTCTTCTATCGAAAATGTTATCCCAGATGATGGCTATACATTGGTAGCAGTTGTCGGTATTAAGGATCCTGTGCGCCCGGGGGTCAGGGAGGCAGTTCAGACTTGTTTAGCTGCTGGAATCACTGTACGTATGGTCACCGGTGACAATATAAATACAGCCAAAGCCATTGCTAAAGAATGTGGCATACTCACAGAGGGTGGTATAGCAATTGAAGGACCTGAGTTTCGTAGCATGTCTCTAGAGCGGATGAAAGCTGTGATACCGAAGATTCAGGTTAGTAAACAATTGCTTGAAAAATTCACCCTCAATATATATCAAAAGATGCTTCAAATTTTCTAAATGTTCCGTGTTGATACAGGTAATGGCCCGGTCTTTACCGTTGGATAAGCACACATTGGTAAAAACTTTGAGGGATGAATTTGGTGAGGTTGTTGCAGTGACTGGTGATGGGACTAACGACGCTCCCGCTTTGCATGAGTCAGACATTGGACTTGCTATGGGCATAGCTGGAACAGAGGTTTGTATTCTGCCACATGATCCTTTTCCTTCAATCCTGTGATGTTTTGCTTCTAATTAATTCTTTTTTTCCTCTTTCCATTTCCACATCCATTAACATGTAATTCAGAGAGCCTAGTTAAAAATCTCCTACCTTTCGAAAAACTCTCTTATTTTACCTCTTACTGTATAGTTTTCACTATTTATTAATGGGTTTTACTGAATACTAAAAGTGCATAAGATTAACTGCCATTTTCTGTCCCATTGCTCGATAATTGAATGTTTTCAATTCTAAATTATTCATGGATATGTGTACAGGTTGCCAAGGAAAATGCTGATGTCATCATATTGGATGACAATTTTAAAACTATAGTAAACGTGGCCAGATGGGGACGTTCAGTGTACATAAACATTCAAAAGTTTGTGCAGTTCCAGTTAACAGTTAACGTTGTCGCTCTAATGATCAATTTTGTTTCTGCATGTGTCTCAGGTATGTTGTCCAGCAGATTTTTCTTATATGAAATGCCGTTATATTTGTTTGGAGCTGAACTGACACGAATAATTACAAATTCCCCCCCTTCTCTTTCAGGATCTGCTCCCCTTACAGCGGTGCAACTGCTTTGGGTGAACATGATTATGGACACTCTTGGTGCTTTGGCATTGGCAACAGAGCCTCCAAATGATGGACTTATGAAAAGGCCCCCAGTTGGGAGGGGTACCAGCTTCATCACCAAGGCTATGTGGAGAAATATCATTGGTCAGAGTATCTATCAACTGGCTGTCCTTGGAGTTCTCGATTTCTCTGGGGAGAAGCTACTAGGACTTACTGGTTCAGATGCAACTGAGGTTCTCAACACTGTGATATTCAACGCATTTGTGTTTTGCCAGGTACATATTACTGGTTTAACCAGTACCCTAGTTTCATCCGTGCTGCCGTGCATCTTCCACATGGTTAACTTTAGTACTTACCAGCATATAACTTATAGTTTTGATGTTATTATTCCTAATTACGCAGATGGTTTTGGGCCTGTGGTTGTTATCTCCCCTCGTGTTTGTTTTCCGATATCGAAAGAATGCTGCTGAAAAGCTTGTATTAGTAATACTCAAGTCCCACGCATGTATGATCTTGGCTTTCTTTTGTTCTAACAGGTGTTCAATCAGATAAACAGTCGTGACATAGAGAAGATAAACATATTCCGTGGAATGTTCGACAGTTGGGTATTTCTAATCGTCATGGTTTGCACAGCGGCCTTCCAGGTTATCATAGTAGAGTTCTTGGGAGCTTTTGCTAGCACTGTGCCACTAAGCTGGCAACTATGGTTACTCAGCATTTTACTTGGAGCAGTTAGCATGCTTGTTGCAGTTGTTCTCAAATTAATACCTGTTGAAAGGACAACTAAGCACCATGACGGATATGAAGCGCTTCCTTCCGGTCCTCCAGAGGGCATAGTTTGAATAGGAGCGTTTCAGACGCCCTTTTTTCCTTCCCAAGGCTAGACGACGTCTACTGACTGAAACTAGTACGCCCTGAGATAGTCAAAAGGCCGTTTTAAGTTGCAGAGTTTTTTGTGTTGTTGAAAGTGACGGTCCTGTGAAAGCTCTGCTCGGTATTTTGTTTTTGTTTTCAAAAAGCTAGAAAGGTTTGGTTCAGTCAGTAGATTTGGTAGCATTTTTCCTTCTACGAATTCCCCACCCACAAAGCAATTTGAAGCACATTGCGAGGCTTGAGATCTTCGAAATCGTTGTTTAGAATTTTCGGTTATCTGATTGAACCTCGGTATAGTTGGTTAGAAAGAGAAATTTATGCTGTTCTTAAACGCATGTGTGAAGGTTTTACGCGACGCCATAGTGCTTACAGTTGCAGTATCTATCTGCGTATCATTTGTATTTCAGTGAAGATTATAAATTGAAATTGTGTTCATATAAGACAATGAATTGTGTTGGAATAGTTTTGTGAATCTTTCCTATTTGACTGCATTCCTCTTCGTTTGTAAATGAGAGATCTAAGCTTTGAATTTCATGTAACTTGAAATCATCAAAACTCAAAAAAACTTACCTTTCAAGCGACAAGAGGTAATAACGAACGCAGTTCGAAGAGTTTTACTTGGAATGAACCGGAGAGACCGGAAATACATTAGCTCTATGAATAATTAGGATAGAATCTGGTACAAAAGGAGTTGCTTGTATACATAATAATACACCACCACAATGGATTCTCTTTCTTTCTCTAATACACCATCACAATGAATTCTCTCTCTCTCTCTGCTAAAACATTATTCGCTACGAATCTACGTGCACATAATCTCACTAACAAAATACTTAAGCCTTCAAAAACAAAGAATTTGGTAAATGTCAAGGATCGCTTATCTGAGTCTCCGTTTTGCTTCTCCATAGGCAACGACTCCCATAACAGTTATCATGTAACCGCCAATGCCGATAGTAAAAGAATTGAGATAACAACAGCCACTGCGCCTTTTGCATTGCCTAATACCTGATTGTAACATAATTACCATAAAACAAATTATACGAGTCCAAGAACGAGCCAAAAATAAATAAACATGTTGTTTCACCTACAAAAAATTGATTCGGCTGCATTCGAAATGTGTTTGTACTGCATTTAAGGCTTATGATTATGTGCAGACAGAGTTGCCATTTGACTGGCCTTTTACACTACGAGCTTACAGTCGTAACTAGCTTCAACTGGCAGCAGTTTAATCAATGTTTTGATCCTATTCCCAATAGAGTTGACACTTTACGGGTGTACAATCACACTACAAGTTGGATTTTAGGTTTTGATTGCCAGGTTTGGGGTAGTCAGTGTTTTTCTACAATAAAATTCAATTCTACTTTAGCGGATTTTTTGCGAACGTGTGAATTGTGGAGTAGCTTCTAAGATGAATGTTTGCATTCTTTTCGAAAACGAGGAGTCTGGTCATAATCGAGCAATGCTCAAGCTGCTACACTGTCAAGATGGACAACACATTCAAGAGTGGCATCTACGACATTGGGCTCCATTATAAGTGCAGCAGGCAACAACACAAGAACAGCAATCGGAGACATGTACAGCAGCAAATTCATTGAGTTCAACTTCTCCCTGTTCAGTGCTAAGACATATAAACAGAACAAGTAGTAAGAAAACACCACAGCAAGAAAATAGTGAATTAATTTGGCTTGGGATAAAGATGGAACGAAACTGAGAAACCTACAAACTGAACTTATATCACAACTATTTGGAAAATTATAGTTTTGATTGCAGCGTGTCCGTTGTTTGCCAATCAAATAAAGCAAGGGGAGCATATCTAACACGTATGTGTAGGCTCTAGTAACAGCCTTCAAAGAAAAAGTTTACAATTAAGAAATAGAATAACAGCCTTCAATATTAAAGAGAATGTATCTAACACGTATGTGTGGGCTCTAGTAACTACTAAAAGGTCGTACCCAGTGCACAAGGCTCCCGCTTTACGCATAAGTAACAAAATTAAATAAGCAATTAGGAATACAACACTTAATGGTTTATATTCAAACACTCATTGCTTTCTTTACCTAAGAAGAAAAATTCACGCTTGAGGTGGTCTAGCCCTCATCCTAATTGTAAAAGAGGTCTAACAGCGTGCGATTAGTTATTTATTTCAGTCTAACCAGAACCTTTTTGGACATCTATATTTATGTCCGTCCACAAAGAGATGATTTACATGATTCCTACAAGTCTGAAATCTCTGTAACTACAGCACAGGGTGTAGCATTCACACAAGGAAAGAAGACACGTAAGCCCCCGTATCTTGACAATGGCTTTTTTGAGCTCTCTCTTTCTACTGATGATTGAATTGTCCACAATGGTTTCCAAATGAAATATGAGTTTCAGGACTCTTCGGGGTTCAAGGTAACCAAGAAAATGGCTGTGCATGATGAAACTATAGAAATCTCCATTATCTCTGAGATCAGCCTTCATAAGTTATTACTTATTGGAATCAAAGCACATTTCTGATATAAAAAGTTAAAACACAGAATACAATATAAGCCAAAACAGTAAACTGAAAAAACAGGCTGTTACATTCTTAAAATTCATTAGATACATATATCATATGCCAACACAAACTTTAAACACCAGCCTCGCATAATAACAACAATATCCATGCATGGTTTTGGATATGAATGACCCCTGATTTCTCGAATTGCTTACTTCTGCCACGATAAAAGTAGCATTGTCCATTATTAATTACAACTACAAGTGACACTGTTTTAAGAGAATGGTGCTTCTCCGATATTTGTAATCTGTCTATACCAAATCTCAAGCCAAAGAACACTTTCTAGTGGCATTCCAAGTAAAAAACTGATGACTCACTACCCTCCAAGTGCTTTCGGGTAAGAATAAATTCGCAACAGTCGGGCTAATTTGCCTATAAAAGGAGGAAGAGGCCTCAAAGACAAGGAGACTCAACCAATCAAACAAACAAACATACAAACTCGGCTCTCAAGCTAGATTTGCATCCAAAAGCTGTAATCAGCCCAAATCTCAGATCTTCTTAGGATAATTCCCTACAAAAGCCATCTTTTGTCTAGTTTAAAGCTCTGCTATCTCCCTCAGCGGCGTAGTATCGATTCCCTTGTGTAAACTTGTTTACCATCCATCCTTTTTAGCGTATAAACCCTTGTTAGCTCAAAGAGAAGCGATTGCAAGAGGTTCAACTTTGCCAGACAAGGTGAAATCTTGATCGAGTCACTTTGTTTATTTGCTAAATTGTAGATCTATTACTTAATGCATTCTCCAGTATGTGTTCAAGTCATATTCACCTATTTTCCTACTTTAAAAGTCTCATTTGCATCTGGATCTGGTTTTGGTTAGTTTAAAGGATATGTTATCATTAAAATCAATCAAGAACCATGTAAACGGCTTAAGGGGCTCTAAACTCTCCTCCTTCGAACATACAAGACTATGAACTAAAAGTCTTTGTTTATAAGGCAAGAAAAAGAACTTAATGTGGACTTAACCCATCCACGACAATCTTTTGATAACAAGAAGTCTGAGTAACTTGGGGCACAAGTAATGGACTAAACACACTCTTGTTCTACATCTGCTATACTGAGATAACAGTGGCACGCCTAGCACTTAATTAGTTTTGATTGCGAGCCTCAATGCCTACATCTAAGGCCCCACAAATGTACCTTTCAGAACTAACTTTGTCCTCTTCTTGCAGCACATCAGCAAGTAAGAGCCCGACTACACATCCAAAATGCCAATCCCTTGGGGAACTGTGCTGAGTGCCAAGGAACCCTCTCAGGAGAAATCTTCGCCCAAACAGTTTGTTTGGAGGAACAAGTGCTTGGAAGCCTTAGATCATATTTGTTTGGAGAAGAAGCTTTGCTCTGAGCTTCAATGGAAAGTTATTATTTTTGCACTCTTGGTTTTGGATTTTTCTTTTCTTTCCTTTTTTTAATTTTCTTTTTTCATTTTGTGTAATTTTAATTTTATATCTTTCTTGTTTTATTATTTTACTAGCCTCTTACACACGCACACACATAAGTGTTTGGTATTAGTCTTTTTATTTTTAATTTGTTTATTTAAATAGCTAATTTATATTTTTATTAAAAATTATTCAAAACAAAAAACATGAAACATAACCACCCACTAATGTTGGATTTTTTTTTTCTTTCCTAAAGTTTTAATTCCATTCAAAATTAAAATGTGGTGAATTAATTTAACTTTTTTGGTTCAATTTGTATTTCTAAAATTTTGTAAGGGCACTTTATGATATTTTGAATGTTTTATTTTTTAGGGTGATCAATTCATATATAATAAGATTATTGTTATTTTTTTTTTCTCACTTTTATACTTCTATAAATCGAAGTTTATCAAGTGCTCATGAGGTAACAAAAGTCCTATCACGTTAGTAGTTAATAAACAAATTAGTGGTCAGACCAACTAAAGCTTAAAATAGTAAGAAAAGTTAAAGTTTAAGACGAAAATAAAATAAAAATAATATGAGTAGCGAAACATAGTAGTAAAATGGAAATTACTGTTGTGGCCTATATTTAATTGAGGGGTGTGGCATAGGGAAGAAGAGATTGGAGAATATGCTTGAGGAATTGTTTATTAATTCCCTAGTCCTTGTGCCTTTATTTATAGTAATAAGGAGAGAAACTTGCTCTCCAAGTAATACAAAGTCTATTAGGAAAGATCTTCTAGATCCTAAAGGATTCCTATTCTATCTCTACTTAGGATTGACACAATCACAATAATGATAAGAACATCACAACACTCCCATTTGAGTGTGCATATACTTAAGTAGATGGCGCATCAGATCTTCAGGCAAATGTAGAAGCAGCTGATGAAGTCGTCTCGTTTAGTCGACATAAGTAACGAATGCATGTCTCAAAACAAACGAAAGAATGCATGGGTGGTAAAACTCACAAAATCTCGCCATGGCAAAACCCAAGGTGGGACAAAAGCCCATAGTCAAAGGAGGAAAGTAAGAAGTTGCATTAAATCAAAACTATATGTCTTCGGGACCCAAGTAAAACGTACACAAGGGTTTAACCAACCCAGGATGGGCGCCTCATCAAAACCTAGTTAGTAGCAAAAATCTAGTGGGAAAAATGCTCCTAATCGTAGGAAAAATAGTACATTAAGGTCAAGTGAGTATACTTCTGGATATTCCCTTTGAGTTTGACAAAACTTCCAAATGAAACTACAAACATCGCAAATGAGAAAGTTACGCATACCAATTCCTCAGACAAGCTTCTGGAAGGTAAACTTCGGCAGTGACTCCGTGTAGAGGTCGGCAAGGTTGTCTGGGATCAGATTGCTTAACTTCAATATTCTGATGCTCATGCTGATGTAGACATAATATGCTTGGCGTTGACTTGTTGGATGTATCATGATTTGGTTGATACATACGACGTTGTCTTCATTGATTGTTGTTGGGATTCAACGATGGATGAAAATCTCAGGGAGTTTGAATATGTTCAACAAGAGTTCTCAACCATATCTTTCATGTGATGGGACAGAGTGAGTCTTGGAATGATTCAAAGGTTTCGCAACTAAGGGTCTATCTGGTTGACCTCCAAGATATTGCGGTGTTCCTTAATGGTAAAGACTTAACCATTCAGGAACATACCTTGTGCAGTCATATAAATTGTCTGATTCAGCGAATCCCACAAGGTAGACATCATTTCGAAGATCAAGGGGGTGTGATATATTATGAGATGCATAGGGATAGATAAGCCCAACTTTGTAGTAACGGAAAAACGTCTTTAACACCAATTTGGTGATGGCGTGTAGGCGCAATGCTGCTTATGCCAAAAGATTATCAGCACATAAGATGTTCAATTCTAGTGCATTGAGCTAAATACAACAAATGCCAATTGTACTTAGATATGGTTGCCTCACGTTCCAATATGGAACCTTATGCTTCATACCCTCCGTAAAGGTCTCATTTGCATCTAGCGTATAGACGATCAGGGTATACTTGGATATAACACCTTCTAGGTCTAGTTCGACTCGTGGACCAGAATACCATTAGAACTAGTTCGAAACTTCAGGTCGAGGTAATGTCGAGTTTTCCCAAGGTTATTCATCTTAAAGTCTGACTTTAAGTGCGAGTCAGTTTTCTCAACTCTATCAATTTCGGATTTTGTACACGTAGGGGCAGGGGCATATATCCCTAATTGATTAAATATTAACTTAGACGGGTATACCACATCCTATCGGATAGTTCTGTATCCGCAAAGTGAAGGCCTCTTGAGAATCGAGAGGGTGTTCTTGCTGTCTAGAACTATTTGAATCAGTACATGTAAGTCATTTGGAAACTCCATGTAGGTTCGTATCAGGATCCCAAAGATACTACAACCACATTTGTAATGCTGCAATCAATCACATGGTGTATGAGAGAAATCTTGCGCCACAATGCGTCATATTGCACTATTTCATTCATCTCATTTGTCATGGATTTCGAGCTGACCAATCAGTTTTACGTTGACATTAATCAACGGAGTGCGGTTCGTTATCGTCGTTTTTCATTTATGTTGGTAGTTACCATATAAACGAAACATCATCTATGATAATCTCATTTCAATTCCATATCTCATCCAAACTAGTATATTGGACCAAGAACTTCAGGTCTCAGGAGTAATCTGGATCTAATCTCATGAGATGAAAAAGATTAAGACAGTGATCGAGGGGGCAGATTCGTTCATGCCATGTTCTTCCAATTTTAGGGAAATGAATCCTCGAACCGAGTGATTTGCCATGCTTCTAGCGCAATATAGATTGATTGGCTACATGCCAATGTATGAGGGGTCTACGTGAAAATTAAAAATTCAAATTTTTTTATTTGGTCGTCTTCTACCTCCCTCGACTTTCCCTTCCTCCCTTATCCCTTCATTCTCTTATTTGCACCAACCCACCAAACCCTCATCTCCTATCCTCTTTGACTTGTCATACATCCACCCTTCCCTCTCCATCTTTGACTCCACCCATCCACCGACCCACCCAACCCTCCTCTTCTCTTCAACGACCTTCATGAGCTCGAACCTCCGACCCTTATCTACCTGATTTGACAACAGTGGAGAGCCACATGGTGCTAACCAAAACTACAACCCCTTCGCCGCCAATCTTCTGGATCCTGAAGCTCCTCCGATTGCAACTGGTTCCGGTGTCTTCTCCAAACCCCAAGAACCACCTCACCTCCTCGTATGAACCCTTCGATCTCTTCCTCTCCTCCGCCAGCAGCATCCAAATCAACAACACCACCTTCTTTCATTCCATCTTGTCGATGTCACAGACTCTCGATAGCTACCAAGAACAATATCTCCCCTCTCATCCCGTACGGAAAATCCCATTTCCCCAAATCCAATTGATTTTACAACCACCCAATCCTTTTTTTTACTTAATTTTGTTATTATTTTATTTATAGGGATATATTTGGAATTTAGTATGAGAAAAATTTGTTGGCTTTTATTTGAATTTTTGAAGAGAAACACTCGTTGGTTGAATTTACTTCAAACTCTCTATGTAATATGGTATCGTCTGGCGTCAGTCTAGAAAATCAACCATGTGATTGTGAAAAGTTAAACAACTTTTTCAACGTTTGGATAATGCCTATAACAGCAATAACATTACGCTTGTCCTCTACTAACTTAATAATGCCAAATATGTGAAAAGTAAAATATTTTCCCATTGAATAATAGAAAAACTAATGAAAAAAACTTAAAAACTTTGAATTTTAATGATAAGAACAAAATAAAGGATAAAGTAAATAGTACCATCATTAATTTTTTAGTGTAAAAATATGGTTTTTCGTTAAAGTAAACAATATCAGAGTTTTTCGTTAAACTTCGGATGAATAATGCCTATAACAGCAATAACAGTACACGTGTCCTCTACTAATTGGAGGCAGCAGCACGTATCTTTTGCGCTTACATGTACGGAATCTTCGTCCTCGCTCCTATCCCTGGTCAGCGTTTGGACTTCTGCCTATACGATGACAAAGCTGTGAACAGTATAAAGGGCGAGACTCACATTTTGCTCTTCGCTCTCTCTTTCTCTCTCTAGATGTTGATGGTGTGAGAAAAAGAAGAGATTAACGTGTGGAAATGGAGAAGTTCTTGAAGGACGTCGAGGTGGAGTACAAGAATCCATCGGAGGAGGCTATAAGGAGATGGAGAAGCGCCGTCGCGCTCGTCAAAAACCCTCGCAGAAGGTTTCGATTAGTCCCCGATCTCGCCAAGCGCTCCGAGGCCGAAAAGAAGAAGCTTCAAATCCAGGTCTCTCTCGCTCTCAAATCAAAACTGCACCGTTTTAATATCTAGAACTGGTAACCTGGTTTGAGGCGTTTTGCTTTCTTGATTGTTTGGCTGCCGAGAAAACATGCTAGGAAAATGAAAGAAACTGAAACGATTTTCAGCATTATGCTTTTGCCTGATTTATTCCTGATTCCTGTTTGATTTGCTGTCATTTGAAGCCAATCACTGATCGCTAGTCTTACTTTGTTAATTTCATCGTCATCGTTGTACGGCTGAGATTTAAAATAGTATTTGAATTTAGGGCAAAAGAAAATTTCCTGGATTTCTTCTGCTCTCATCTGTATTCTCGGTACACATAAAAATTTTCCACCTACATTCTTGAGACACATAAGTATACAAAACTTTACCACATGCTTGATCAATTATGTATTCTTGGGAGCTAGTGATTTATTCATCAAATGCTTGATCAATTTTCTAACAATAGAGAGTATTGGTGAACAATGCGTTACGCGTTGGTGGTCCCACATGCATAGGAGAGACCCCATTGCACTTGCAGTCACATTTCCATGTAAAATAGTTTTGCATTGCAATGACAGTTTGGTAATATTTCTGTGGCCTGGACACTTGACTACACACAAATATGAGGATTAACTAACTAAAAGCCGGATGGGTAGTTTTTGTTATTAGTTCTAATACTAATATGGGGAGGTGAAACATTGTGAGAAAACCCTGGCTTTAGCATTTTCTTATGTTATCCAAGGGTGACAATTAGAGGTCGCACTTGGTGCGATGGCAAGTGCCTTCGCCCATGAGCGGTAGGTCTCGGGTTCGAGACTTGGGAGCAGCCTCTCCATAAATGGGGGTAAGGCTAGCCGACATTCACCTCTCCCAGACCCTGCGTAAAGCGGGAGCCTTGTGCACTGGGTACGACCTATCCAAGGGTGACAATTCTTAACAATACTTGAAACCAACATGAAATTAACGTATTAGGGTTGACTATTACTTGACACGAAACCTATGTATGACGCGACCTGCCAGCATGAATTATTTTGACTTGACATCCATCTAACTAGTAATGTAGAAATCCTTGTAGAATAACAGGTCATTTCTTATGGATTTGTTAGTAGCATCGGGCAAACCAATTTACTTTTATTTACTCATGCATTGCTAGGTTTGTTTACAATTATATTAACTTAGTTTTAAGTTCTAGTTCTCAACAGTTGATCTCCATTTGCTGATATCAATTTTTTGTTAAAACTTCTGTCAATGTTTGTATTTGTAGACCTGAGAACAACTTTTATTACCCTGTGTACGAAAAATTCTCGTAAGCTTCTTAAAGGAGTATGTATAGAAAGCTGAGTTGCATTGAGAGTAGCCATATCTGATTCAACAACTGATAATGTGACTTCATTAACGATTTTATTTAAGGACCATATGAGAGAAATAACTGCATATAATGTATGTAGAACTGCAGACACACACATGTAGTTATAAGCTATGTATTTTTTAAGATATGTATTTATATATTTGTGTAGGTAATACAGCCACCGGTTACTATTATTAACAATTGAAGTTTTTTGGCCTTTTGATTGTTCCTGCAACTATAGCTCTGAATGACATGATTATCATTACTTTTTTTTACTTTGTTATCTTATTTGATTTACCAGGAAAAGATTCGAGTTGCTCTTTATGTTCAAAAAGCAGCACTGCAGTTCATTGATGGTATCGTCTTCAAATTTATAGGTCAAGTGAAAGTTCATTGTGTGTGTGCTGATCTCATGTATTGAATCCTTTCTCTCTCTTTGTTTTGTGATGTTGTGAAGCTGGTGATCGTGGATCTATTGAAAAGCCAGGTCATGATGAACTCCAGCTCCCAGAAGATGCCAGAATGGCAGGTTTTAGCATTCACCCAGATGAACTTGCATCTATTACACGTGCCCATGATATTAAGGCCTTGGAAAGCCATGGTGGAATTCATGGGATTTTAAGGAAAGTCAATGTCTCGGTAGATGAAGGTGTCAAGGATAGTAATATACCAATTAGACAAAATGTTTATGGCTTAAACCGTTACAAGGAGAAACCTCCCCGAACTTTTTGGGTGTTTGTCTGGGAAGCACTACAGGACTTAACACTAATGATCCTTATGGTCTGTGCTGTGGTTTCTATTGGAGTTGGAATTGCCACTGAAAGCTGGCCCAAAGGCACGTACAATGGTCTGGGAATTTTAATTAGTATAATTCTAGTGGTTATGGTTACCGCCATTAGTGACTACAAGCAGTCTTTGCAATTCAAGGATTTGGATAGGGAGAAGAAAAAGATTTTTGTTCAGGTCACTAGGGATGGAAAAAGACAAAAAGTTTCCATTTACGACTTGGTTATTGGAGATATTGTGCTTTTGTTGATTGGGGACCAAGTTCCAGCTGATGGACTTTTCATATCTGGGTACAGTTTGCTGATTGATGAGTCAAGCTTGTCAGGTGAGAGTGAGCCAGTGAATGTATCTGAAGGGAAGCCTTTTCTTCTTTCCGGAACTAAAGTGCAGGATGGGTCATGTAAAATGCTAGTGACTACAGTTGGTATGAAGACTGAATGGGGAAAGTTGATGGAAACTCTGAGTGAAGGAGGAGAAGATGAGACCCCACTGCAGGTGAAGCTTAATGGTGTCGCTACAATTATTGGTAAAATTGGTTTGACTTTTGCAGTGTTGACATTTTTGGTATTGACAGTAAGATTTTTGGTGACAAAAGGACCTAACAACGAGATCACTGATTGGTCTTCAACTGATGCCGTAACCCTTTTGAGCTACTTTGCTATTGCGGTAACTATAATTGTTGTTGCAGTTCCCGAAGGATTACCATTAGCAGTGACGCTGAGCCTTGCTTTTGCAATGAAAAAATTGATGAATGACAGGGCACTTGTAAGGCATCTCTCAGCATGTGAGACAATGGGTTCTGCTAGTTGTATTTGCACAGATAAAACTGGAACATTAACTACAAATCATATGGTAGTTACCAAAGTATGGATGTGTGAAAAATCTGTAGATGTAAAAGAAAATGACAGTAAAGAAACATTGATATCAGAAATATCTGGAGCATCAAGCATCCTTTTGCAGGTTATATTCCAAAATACAAGTTCTGAGGTTATTAAGGATGATGGAAAGATCTCCATTTTGGGAACACCAACAGAGTCAGCACTATTAGAGTTCGGTTTACTTTTAGGTGGGGATTTTGATACCCTGCGCAGAGAGGTTAAGATTCTTAAGATCAGACCTTTCAATTCTGTCAGGAAGAAAATCTCTGTGCTTGTAGCTTATCCTCATGGTGGAACACGAGCTTTTTGCAAAGGTGCATCAGAAATAGTACTGGGAATATGTAACAAGTACATTGACTCTAATGGGGAATCTGTTCATCTCTCCAGAGAAATGGTAAAGAATATCACGGATGTCATAAATTCTTTTGCCTGTGAAGCATTGAGAACTCTCTGCTTAGCTTTTAAGGATATAGATGACTCTTCCATCGAAAATGGCATCCCAGATGATGGCTATACATTGGTAGCAGTTGTCGGTATTAACGACCCTGTGAGCCCGGGGGTCAGGGAGGCAGTTCAGACTTGTTTAGCTGCTGGAATCACTGGTGACAATATAAATACAGCTAAAGCCATCGCTAAAGAATGTGGCATACTCACAGAGGGTTGTATAGCAATTGAAGGACCTGAGTTTCGTAGCATGTCTCTAGAGAAGATGAAAACTGTGATACCGAAGATACAGGTTAGTAAACAATTGCTTGAAAATTTTCACCCTCAATATATATCAAAAGATGCTTCAAATTTTCTAAATGTTCCGTGTGGATACAGGTAATGGCCCGGTCTTTACCGTTGGATAAGCACACATTGGTAAAAAATTTAAGGGATGAATTTGGTGAGGTTGTTGCTGTGACTGGTGATGGGACTAACGACGCTCCCGCTTTGCATGAGTCAGACATTGGACTTGCTATGGGCATAGCAGGAATAGAGGTTTGTACTCTGCCACATGATCTTTTCCTTCAATCCTGTGATGTTTTGCTTCTAATTAATTCTTTTTGTGTTACCTCTTTCCATTTCACATCCTTTAACCTGTAATTCAGAAAGCTTAGTTAAAAATATCCTTCTTTTGAAACATTCCCTTATTTTACCTCTTACTGTATAGTTTTTTACTAATTATTAATGGGTTTTACTGAATATTAAAAGTGCATAAGATTAACTGCCATTTTCTGTCCCACTGCTTGATAATTGAATGTTTCCAGTCTAAAATATTCATGGATATGTATACAGGTTGCCAAAGAAAATGCCGATGGCATCATATCGGATGACAATTTTAAAACTATAGTAAATGTGGCCAGATGGGGACGTTCAGTGTACATAAACATTCAAAAGTTTGTGCAGTTCCAGTTAACAGTTAACGTTGTTGCTCTAATGATCAATGTTGTTTCTGCATGTGTCTTAGGTATGTTGTCCAGCAGATTTTTCTTATATCAAATGCCGTTATATTTGTTTGGGGATGAACTGTCACGAATAATGACAAATTCCACATCTCTTTCAGGATATGCTCCCCTTACAGCGGTGCAACTGCTCTGGGTGAATATGATTATGGACACTCTTGGTGCTTTGGCACTGGCAACAGAGTCTCCAAATGATGGACTTATGAAAAGGCCCCTAGTTGGGAGGGGTACCAACTTCATCACCAAGGCTGTGTGGAGAAATATCATTGGTCAGAGTATCTATCAACTGGCTGTCCTTGGAGTTCTCAATTTCTCTGGGGAGAAGCTACTAGGACTAACTGGTTCAGATGCAACTGAGGTTCTCAACACTGTGATATTCAACGCATTCGTGTTTTGCCAGGTACATATTACTGGTTTAACCAGTACCCTAGTTTTATCCGTGCTGCCGTGCATCTTCCACACGGTTAACTTTAGTACCTACCAGCATATAACTTCTAGTTTCGAATTTATTATTCCTAATTAAGCAAATGGTTTTGGGCACATGGTTGTTATTTCCCCTCGTGTTTGTTTTCTGAGATCGAACGAATGCTGCTCCAAAGCTTGTAGTAGAAATACTCAAATCCCACATATGTATGATCTTGCCTTTCTTTTGTTCTTACAGGTGTTTAATCAGATAAACAGTCGCGACATAGTAAAGATTAACGTATTCCATGGAATGTTCGACAGCTGGGTATTTCGAATCGTCATGGTTTGCACAGCAACCTTCCAGGTTATCATAGTAGAGTTCTTGGTAGACTTTCATAATTTAGAATATCAGCATTATCAAAAGGTTTATAAGCCGAATGCATGTTACGAAATGTTGTGATACGGAAACTCTTTTTATGGTTCTAATCAATGTCTCCAGATAGGGCTCCACTTTGTGGTTCTAATGCATTTAACGGATTTAAGTAAATCTATTATATTTGGTGTAAATAAGTGTCTGTTTATTCTTAAAATATATATAATTTCATCATAATCTACAAAATAGAATGTCATATATATTATGAAGCATTGGAACATAATGAAAACATGGGGAACAAGCATATAATGTGTGTTTATTTAAGTATTCAACAAGTCTCCTACAATTTATTGAAAAGAATAAAATGCAAAATGAAAGTTATCTATTTTCTGTCTAAGTGAGTCACAACCTAGGCCGGTTCCTAAGCGGGTCTGGACGGGCTAGGCGGGTGCTTAAGTGATATAGGCCGGCGCCTCAGCAGGTCTAAATATTTGGCTCTATAATTTACGTATAAAGTTATTGATATTACAATTGTAATATTATTTCAATTTTTATTCTTGCCGTTTCTGAACTTTAATTATTGTAGATTTACCCTAGACCTGTAAACAGACCCAATTTGAATCTATAATCAGATCTATTTATAATCGGATTATTGGATTTGGATTTCGTACGTGCTTAGGTTATTGAATATGACTTGTCTATCCATATTCGTTAAGCATCTGATCCGGATCGGATTATTGTATTCTGATCAGATGCTAATTTGGATTATTTAATTTTTAAGTTAAAAAACCTTGAATTATGTAGAAAATAGTGTAGTTTGAATGCTTGGAAAAACTTATATTACTGTCTTTATTATAAAATAATATAGAGAATATGTGATATGTTATTGAGTCACGTCCGATTATTATTGGATCCCCCTGAAACCATAACTGGATTGATAATCCGATTATCGTATTCTGGTTGTATTCAGATTATTGGATTGCAAGTCTAAATCCATATTCTCTTAATTAAATTGGATTCAAAACAAATCATGATCAAGTTCCAACCTATTTACAAATCTACTTCAATAACCTACTTTTCTTCCATCCCTCTTTATTTTTTATTTTTATTTTTTGTAAATATCATTTCTTGTTTCGTTTTTGCTTTTCGGTAAATTGAATCATTTCTTATTTCGCTCGTTAGTGGGACCCAAAAACTCACAGGCCAGCAAGGCGAGAGCTTTCTCCGGTCGAGCAAAGGGCAGTGCCCAGAACACCCAGAGAGAGCTTTCCTGAAGCCAGTATGCAGACCAAGGCCAGCAAGGCAGGCAAGAGCTGGTCGAGCAAAGGGGCAGTGCCCAGAGCACCCTCAGAGAGCTCTCCTGACACCAATATGCAGATTGATATCTCCTCAGGTTCTATTCTGTTAAACTTTCTCAGTATGTATTAATTTTTTTAATTTTAGGGTTTTGATGGGATGCAAAATTCAAAAGTCTATTCTGTTAAACTTTCTCAGTATGTATTAATTTTTTAATTTTAGGGTTTTCGTGGGATGCAAGATTCAAAATTATATTCTGCTAAACTTTCTCAATATCTAGTAATTTTATAATTTTGGGGTTTTGGTGAGATGCAAGATTCAAAATTGTACTGTTGGATTATTTCTCACAGATTCCAATGGAACAACCTGTGCTGTCGTTCGGTATAAAAAAGGATTCCTTTTCGTTACTGATGGACGCCGCACAAAATCTCTAGAAAATGATGAAAGAAAAATCATCTGTGATGATGTCATAAAATTCAGGTATGTTTGCAAAGATCAGTTTGGACACGACATATGTTCTGTTTCGGCGGGATCGGTAAAAACGATAGGCCGTCTCTGGAAACGTGTGCTAGAGTGTGAATTGAGTCCTCGTACTGTTTCTGAAGTAGTAGATCTTGTTCAGAAGACACTGATGACAGTATACAGTCTGAAGGATTTCAAATCTGGTGAAACGTGTTCAATAATCATTGCTGGAGGACTTGGACAAGAGATTTTCCATGTTGGTGGTCGCTTAGCAAATATGCCTCATTATATAAGTTGCGCCTACCATGTCATAGGTTCAGGATCCCGATTAGTAAACGCTGCATTGGAAGTACTTTACTCTGATCAACATGATGAAGGGACACTTGTAAGGACTGTTGAGAAATCATATCTGTTTGCTAGTTTGCATGATCAATCTACAGGAGGGTTTATTAAATTTTATAATGTTCATGGTGAAATACATCAGCACCTATTCACTAAACACACTCTCGAATTATACAGAGACATATATGCAGATCATATTAAACCGGACGAGGTAGCGGTGCTTATCTTCTCTAAGGACTTTGATAAGAAGCGTATTCATAAGTGTTTCCACAGGGAGACAGTTTTGAGGCACGCTCATGTGTTGGGCTACGTGAGAGGCTATCAAGTGAATAGAGTGGTATTGAAAAGGACAGATTATGAGAACCACCTATGTACTGTTCGGTTTGTAAAAGAAAAGTTACTTAGCAGTGGATATGTACCTGAGTGTAAAGATTCCGTGATTAAAGATTTCAATTTTTCTTTTTACAAGCTGAGCCAAAAACATAGGAAAGGGCTTTACTATTTTACAGAGGTTTCTAGGGATATATTAAAGGATCTGGTTCCACAAGGGATGGTGGAAGGATTAATTGGGAGAAATGCATATCACCCTGGAAGAGAACAAAGTCTAGAGAATGTGGAAAGACGACTTGTGGTAAAAACTGGTCCTAAAGAATCCCCAGGGCTAGAGGATGTGCTGAATGAATTTCTTGGAGAAGAACCAATGCCAGAGGAAGTGCCAGGGGATGTTTATGATGAACTGGAAATCAATCAACTGGAGGTCCCTGCTCGTGCTGGTAATTATTATACACGCACACGCACACCTTTTTCTTTTGCCAATAATTGAGCTGTTTGATAAATTACTCTGCCACTAATGATTACTTAGTTCATATTTCTGCAATTTCAGCAAGGTGTTGTCATTATAGCAACTTAACTGTTGCATTGCCCTAAATCTGCAGCGAGCATTCTTTAATTTTGAGAGAAAAATATGTTTACAGCCCCACAAACTGCGCATTTGGTCACACTTTAGTCTTCTTATGACATAATATCAATGTGTCTTTATGTTCAGTGTCATGTGGTCGCAGTACCTGGTTTCATCATCACCTTTTCTTTTTTAAGGAAGGGATCTAGGCTACCATCTATATAAACATAAGTTAAGGTCCCTGTTACGCTAAACATACATGCACGCACGCACGCACTGTTAGGTTTTTCTAGCTCATGATAAGTTGTCCCAAGTCTATAAGGAATTATAGTCTTAGAGGATTAAATTGTTTTCCCAATTGGAGTTAGTTTCTCAATTGGAGTAGGATTCATAACTAGATTCCAATTAAGATTAATAATCCTTATTGAAGAAGACCTTTATTATGTCTATATAAAGGGGCTATTGTACTAGTTTTGAATTTAAGAAAACAATAAATTGTATACCACTCAAGGGATTAGAGTGAGAGAATATTGTAAAGTGTGTGCAAGAGAAAAGAAAAGAGATAGTGTATTTCTTGTTCTTTCAGGTTTTTCATCAAGTCCTAGTTCTAGAGATTTGGCAAGATTATTGGTTGTACTCATTATTGATATAGTGAAAGATTGTTGTTGCTGACCCGTGGACATAGGCACGTATTGTCGAACCACGTACATTCTTAGTGTTATTTATCTTGGTTATTTGTTTATGATTTTTGGAAAGAAAGAAAGAAAGAAAGAAAGAAAGAAAAATATGTTGTAAATCTAATTTGCAATTAATCTTCTGTAGGTTACTGAAGTCGATCTCTATCGTCATTTCCGTGATGTATCTGATGTTGGAGATGGAGATGTTACAGAAGTAAAGGAGTGCAACCATGAAGATAAACATTATGGGTATCTTGAATTCAGGACAAGAGATGCGGCATTATCGGCTATGGAGAAGGTGTTGAAAAACCCGCACACTAGACCTTGTTCTTTAATGTAACCAACGACAAAAGACTAAACTAGCAAATATTAGAAAACTTAGAAACACACAAAGAATTATATTGGTTCGGTAGAACTTTTGCCTACATCCAGTTGTGATTTCTCTAGGTAGAGAAATCACCGCTCCTTTGTTTAATAATAGAGATTACAGAACTTTTGCAAACCCTAGAACTAAACTCAAAACTCTTGGTTGTCTGGCTGTTTTCTTTCTCTATAAAAATCAGTCTTGCCGCACCCTATTTATAGACATAGGGTTGGCTTACATGTCCCAAGGTTGATTGAATTCCTATTTCTAAGTGGATTAGGAAATTATACTTATCCAAATCCAAATAGACTTCTATAAATCCAAACCTAATTTGAATAAGGAAACTAAAATTCTTTCCTAATCCCTCTAGGACAAGAATCGGTATACCTCTAGGTTTCCTAAAACAATCCTAAACCAACTAGGACATATTTGACTAGCCAAAACCCTAACAATCTCCACCTTGGTGAGTTAAACCAAGTCTTGATCATTGCACCCTAGAGTATCTTTGAACCTTCTTGAAGCAACTCTGGAAATCTTCAAGAGTCTTCACCTTGGCAATCTTCTTCTTGCCTCATTGCACCTCAAGTGAGGAGGTGCTCCACTTTAATCAATCAACGAGATTGATCAAGTTCAAGCAATGCTTGAACTTCTTGGCCAGCACTATCTTTGTAAGGAAATATGCGGCATTGTCATCCGTATGAATCTTTTCAATCCAAATTTCCTTAGACTCCACCCAATCTCTAATTCTGTGATACCTTGCTTCAATGTGCTTTGATCTTCTAGAAAAAACCTGATTCTTTGCCAAGTGAATGGCACTTTGACTATCACACTTAAGCTTCACACAATCTTGAGTGATTCTCATTTGACTTACCAAGCCACTAAAGCCAAATCGCTTCCTTTCCAGCTGCGGCCAATGCAATATACTCTGCTTCTGTGGTCGACAAAGCTGTAATTGGTTGCAGTAGGGCCCTTTATTTGATTGGTCCTCCTGCGCATGTAAACACATAACCAGAAGTTAACCTTCTCTTGCCCAAGTCCCTTGCATAATTGGCATCCACATATCCTAACACCCCTGCACTTTCCTTTTGCCTCTCAAACATAACCCTTTGTTGCCAGAACCCTTCAAATAACACAAAATCCACTTTACTGCATCTCAATGTTGCTTTCTTGGATTTGCCATGTATCTGGAAACGACATTGATGGCTTGAGCTATGTCGGGACGTGTGCATACCATTGCATACATCAGGCAGCCCACGACATTAGCATAAGGCACCTTCTTCATTACTTGTTGCTCTTCCTTGAACGTAGGACATTGTTGCCCACTTAACTTGAAGTGAGCCGCCAAAGGAGTTGAAACTACCTTTGCTTCTTGCATGTTGAACTTCTCAAGAACCTTCTGAATATACTTGGCTTGTGATATCTAGATCCTTCCAGCGGTCCTATCTCTCTGAATTTCCATGCCAAGGATCTTCTGTGCAGCACCTAGATCCTTCATATCAAACTCCTCGCTCAACATCTTTTTCAAGTCTTGAATTCTAGACTTGTCTTGACAAGCAATTAGCATGTCATCCACATATAGCAATAGCAATATGATCATCCCATCTTGGAACACATGATAGTACACGCAACAGTCATATAAACATCTTCTAAAATTGATTTTCAGCATGAATGAATCAAACCTCTTGTACCACTGTTTTGGAGACTGATTGAGGCCATACAGGTTCTTTCTTAGCTGACATACTAGGTTCTCTTTCCCATATTCAACAAACCCTTCTGGTTGAGCCATGAAAATCGTCTCCTCTAGATCCCCATGAAGAAATGCTGTCTTCACATCCATCTGCTCAATCTCCATGTCATGCTGAGCTGCCATAGCTAAAAGTAATATGATAGAAGTATGCTTGACTACAGGTGAAAAGATCTCATCATAATCCACCCCTTCCTTTTGTGAGTACCCTTTAGCCACTAGCCTTACTTTGAATCTCACAGCATCTAGTTCATGTAGTCCTTTTCCTAAATACCCACTTGCATCCAACTAACTTTCTGTCTTTGGGCTTAGGAACCAACTCCCAAACAGAGTTCTTGTAAAGAGACTCCATTTCTACTGTCATAGCACTTATCCAACTATCTCGCTCATCACTTGCTATAGCTTCTCGATAAGTAGTTGGATCTCCTTGACTAATGTTAAGAGCATAATTAACTTCGTCTTGGTTAAACCCAAACCCGTCAGGTTTCTTCTTCTTCCGCTTAGGTTTGTCTAGTGCTATGCATCTCTGGAATGCAGGTGGATTGTTGGTTGGAGTTCGAACCCTTTGGGATGTCTGGCGGATTGGAGTGCTTTCAATCTGTCCTGTTTCTTGCTCCACCTGATTCCTAATTGGTGACCAATGTTGATTTACTCCACCTGAGCTTCTTCTTCTTCCTCAAAACCATCAAATTTGGCCTCTTGCTTGATTTACTCCACCTGAGCTTCTTCATCTGAACTGATTAATGGAATCTTTGTTGCTTCAATTTCAGCATCGTCCGTCTTCTCCCTACTACTCTCGACTTATTCAGAGGCATGGTTGTCTCATCAAAGACAACATCTCGACTGACAACCTTTTTCCTGTTGTTGAAATCCCAAAGCTTGAAACCCTTAACTCCTTTCTCAAAACCTAAGAATATGCAATGTGTAGACTTCGGTTTGAGTTTGGACCTTTCATCATTTGGAATATGTGCATAAGCACTACAACCGAACACCCTGAGCTTGAAATAGTCCATCGGCTTCTCAGACCATACCTCTTCTGCATTCTTAAAACCGAGAACTGTAGATGGTGACCTGTTAATCAAATAACTTGCATGATTAACAACCTTTGCCCAAAAACTATTAGGCAATCCTGCATAAAATTGCATGCTCCTCTCTCTCTCTCTATAAGAGTACGGTTCATCCTCTCAGCAGCTCCATTTTGTTGGGGATTCTTCTTTACTGTGAAGTGCCTTATGATGCCTTCCTGCTTGCAGTAATCGGTGAACTCATTACTTGTATATTCACCTCCATTGTCGCTTCTCAGGTACTTGATCTTTCTTGCAGTTTGATTCTCGGTTTCTGTTTTCCATTCCTTGAATTTTGCAAAAACCTCGGATTTCTGCTTCATGAAATAAACCCAAAGCTTCGTAGAAAAATAATCCATGAAAGTAACAAAATACCTGGCTCCACCATTTGATTTAGTTGGTGCAGGGCCCCAAACATCTGAGTGAATATAACTGAGTTGCTCCTTACTTCGGTTATATGCATTGCTACTTGCGAATGATACCTTTATTTGCTTTCCGAGAACACAGTATTCACAAAAGTCCAGTTTGCAAGATGACATGCCTTCCATCAGGCCTTGCTTGTGTAATTCTTGCAACCATTTCTGGCTTATGTGCCTGAGCCTATGATGCCAAAGTTCAGTCTTGTCTTCTACACTCTGATTTATAGAAACAGCTGCTCCCCTGACTATAGTGGTCCCAATTAACTTATACAACTTATTGGGTTGTAGGTCACCTTGCATTACTACTAGCGATCCTTTGGTTAACCCGAGTCTTCCTTTTTTAGACTTGTACCTATAACCGGCCTCATCTAAAGTACCCAAGGAAATCAAATTCTTTCTTAGTCTAGGGACATACCTGATGTTCCCCAAAGCTCGTATCATCCCATCAAACATTCTGATTCGAACAGTGTCGATTCCTCTTACAGGACATGAAGAATCATCGTTGCTGACTTCTTTGTAAGTATCGAACCATTCTCTTACTGCACACATATGAAAAGTGCATCCGGTGCCTTGGAGCCTGATGTTACAGAAAGAAGCTCCCCGTTACTCTCATGCTCGGTGACTACACTAGTTGAACCTGAGCTTCCTTCCATCTTGGCTTTCTTCTCTTTCCAAATCTTGTAGTTCCTCTTCCTACCTCTATTGCCGATTCTCTTCCTTTGTCTTTTCCCGCCCCCTCTCCTTGCCTTTGGCATAAAGGCCTTGAGAGCTTTCAGTTATATCATCTAGTTTAGCATATGACTGAAGAGCTTGAAATACGTCTTCAAGCTTCAGGGACTCTTTTCCAAACATTAGAGTTGTTCGAAAGTGCTTGAAAGACAAAGGTAGAGACCTCAGCAAAATGATAGCCATATCATCATCTTTGTAAGTTTCTTCGACCTTCTGAAGATTAGCTATGCAATTCTGGAACTTGCATACATGATCTTCAATATCACCTCCTCCTTCTAGTCGAAGCCCGAATAGTTCATCCTTTAGAAAAAGTTTATTGGACATGGGTTTGCCCATATAAACATTCTCCAACTTTTCCTATGCTTCCTGGGCAGTAGTTTTTTCAATGATGTGTGACCGAACTGATTTTGTGAGATGGATCTCGATGGAACTCTTGGCCTTCTTGAGAACCTTAGTCCATGCTGCTTCTGTCATGTTTTCCGGCTTCTCACCATCGAGTGCATTGTCCAAATCCTGCTGTATCAGTACGTTATTCATCATCCTTTGCCAATCCTTGAAGTCATCCTTGTCATCAAAGGGCTTTTACGCAGGTCCTTGATCTGCATTCATCTTCCCTTTTGAACACCTTGATCCTAGCTCTGATACCAATTGTTGAAAAACCCGCACACTAGACCTTGTTCTTTAATGTAACCAACAACAATAGACTAAACTAGCAAATATTAGAAAACTTAGAAACACACCAAGAATTATACTGGTTCGGCATAACTTTTGCCTACATCCAGTTGTGATTTCTCTACCGCTCATTTGATTAATAATAGAGATTACAGAACTTTTGCAAACCTTAGAACTAATCTCAAAACTCTTGGCTGTCTGGATGTTTTCTTTCTCTATACAAATCAGTCTTGCCGCACCCTATTTATAGACATAGGGTTGGCTTACATGTCCCAAGGCTGATTGAATTCCTATTTCCAAGTGGATTAGGAAATTACACTTGTCCAAATCCAAATAGACTTCTAGAAATCCAAACCTAAATTGAATAAGGAAACTGAAATTCTTTCCTAATCCCTCTAGGACAAGAATCGGTATACCTCTAGGTTTCCTAAAACAATCCTAAACCAACTAGGACATATTTGACGAGCCAAAATCCTAACAGAAGGGCATCATACTATTCTGTGTGTCAAGAAAATCAAGGTACATAGAGTCTGGTTGGAGATTATAGTTAACGGTCTAGCTGCTTGTTTTTATTCATAGTATGCCGGGACTAGATTATAATTAATTTTCGAGTGAAGCAAACACATACAAATTATAATTCAAAGACAGTTATAGCCCGTAGCTAGCAGTGCATGCAAAGACAGTCATTATATATTTTCACACGATGATATACGTGGAAATAACTTTGTAACTGATCTGATCGTCCAATATTAATCCCTTTTTTTTTCCTTTTTTTTTTCTTTCTGTTGCAGTGCTACCCTACCTCATTAGTGAAGGAAGATGTGGAGATTTATAATTCCCTCCGCCTCCATGAAGTTGAGGAGCAGCAGCAGCTTACATGCCAGCCAGAGGCCCGCAATTTAGTATTTAGGAGGACGTCTAGTTTGAAGTTAATTTCCATGTGTTGTAGTCTTTAAATGGTTAGATTGTATCGAATATCTATCAGTAATCATGTCCTGACTGACTGCGTGCATTAATGAATGATTATAATTTCGGAGCTTTCAGTGCAGGGCTGTTAATATTTTTTCCTGAACTCTTGATTATTCTAACGATCCAGGGCAGGGCAGTGCAGGTGAGGGCCGATCCGCACATAAATTCTTGTACTAGACAGTGTTTACTTGAGTAACTAATCTACTTGACAGTGACAGGAAGCTAACCAGGAATCCAACAGCTTGATTTTTCATCCATGATAAAATAATGTTCCCACCCCCTGATTTTTCAGCCACGAACCGAACAGCAGCATCTATGGCTTGTCCTACTGGGAAGCATCCAGGTCAGTTAAAAGATGATGTAACATCACCTGGTGGAACTACCATTGCTGGCGTCCATGAGTTGGAGAAGGGTGGATTTCGTGGAATATTGATGACTGCAGTCCTCGCTGCTGCCGAGCGCAGCCAAGAATTTTCTCAGAGCTAGGCATAGATAGTGACTTTCATATTTCAACACATATTCATGACATTGCAATGAAATCCAATTTTTGTTCTCTTCCGTAGCTTAGGGGATAAACAAATCATTTTCAGAGAATATTATTAGACTGCATTCTTCTGAATTGAAGGTTGATTGAATTACAGGTAAATTTACCATCGCACCAGTGTCTGGAGGCTCATATTCTCCTGTCAAACCTCAAGTTGGTATTTCTACTTTCCATTATCTCAGATATGTTTGAAAATTTACTGTTTTATTTTGGTTTTGTTCTTATTTGCCGAATGATTGAAATTCTGTGTGTTGATTGAAAGATATATGGGGCATGAATGATTAGGTGGTGATTTTGTGGTTGTTTACTAGACAATGATATCGTTGCGGTTTTAATTTCGTGCAGTTAAAATGTAGTTTCAGTGGAGGCCGCTTCTTTCAAGAAAGAAACTGCTTGTTTCAGTTGTTGCTGGAGTCAAATTGAAAGATCTGCAGGTCTTTCACTTACAACTCTTCTTACTTTTATCCTGATTGACTCTATGAATTGCCAAAAACCCTGTATTTCATTTTTGAACCTCTCGTTTCCAATTAATGTGTTTATTTTGATTGTTTTCTATTCCCTTTTTGTGGAAAATCATGTACTGAATCTGTTACATGCGTCAACTGATTCAATTGTTGTACGCTGTGTAGCCAAAAGTTTTTAAATAAGCTCTATTCTTAAGTGCTACGTAAGAGTAGATTCACTTGGCTGTGGGGCACAAACAAGAAGAAAACAACGAGAAAATATGCAATGCAAAAAGTAGCTAAGAGTTGGGAGTGAATGGCTTGTTTACACATTATCGCAGCCACATTTGGCTAGCCGCAGTCCACAGAATTAGCTCCCCTTCTCTCTACTATTCCACAGTGGCCAACCCTCTTTCACTTCTCTGCCCTTTTGCGATTCTATAGAGTGAATATGAGCGGCGGGGTCAGAGAGTGGGGTTGCGGAATGACAGAGAGTAGGAAGTTTTTACTTTGTGCAAAGGGGGAAGGGAGGACGAAGAGCTGGGCTGGGATAGATAATGTAAGTCTTTCATGCATATGTAATCTTTTTGATTCGTAGTTCTTTCTCTGCCCTCTGGATCTTAATAGAAGTTGACAGCAAACGAGGACAGTTTTTTCCCCAAGTGCGTTGAGGGTCACCCTTTTATTTATTTGTCTAAATCCGTAGGTGAATAAATATATTTTTCTGTTCAACCTTTGATTTCTGCAGTGTCAAGTGAATGGATTATACGATGCTACTGTTTACCAAATTTTAGTCATAGAAAAGAAAGTAGGACTGGCTTTTCTATAGTTGGTAATTTTTCCCAGGTATTCTAGACATTATGACTGAAAATAAATATTGAAGTTTGAGAGATGTTGACGAGGCATTCATCTCTTTGCACATAGTGAATCAATTGCCAGACTTATAACAGTTAGCCACTCCCAAGTTTATCCCCTTTTTTCACCCTTCAAGTTTCTTATCCTTTTAGTTCCCGAAAATCTAGAGCCATTTTAGTAATTTGGGGTTACGAGTTTTATGATTTCAGGAACAGAATAATTTGTTTTGGCCCGTGCATGTTGAAGTAATTATTAGGGGTGGAATTTTTTCCCGAAAATCCCGAACCGTCCCGATCCCGTCCCGAAATTTGATCGAAAAATTCCCGAAACATTTGGTACTTGAAACCGAACCCGTCCCGAAAGTTTTGGGTTGGGATTCGGCTACAGCTTTGAAAGTTTTCGGTAATCCCGAACCGAACCGATTATTATATATATATTTATTTATTTTTAACTTTTAATTAGAAATTACTTGAACCGTTGGATTTGTTAAAATCTAATCCAACCGTCCATTAGTTAGGTCATTTTATTAGGTTGGTGATCAGATCTCTCGTACTCACTCACTCTCGGTCTCTCCGCTCCGCTCTCGCTCACTCTCTGCGCTCCGCTGTCACTCACTCTTTCCGCTCTCTCTTGCTCACAGTCTCAGTCTCCCTCACACGCACTCTCACAAACAGTCTCGCCGCCCGTGCTCCCGCCGCTCTACTCCTCCGTCGAATCCACGCTGCTCCTCATCCTCCACGACTCACGTAGACACAGTAAGGAACCAATTGAGTCCCAAAATCCAGGTTAGGGTTTTTAATTTTCACTGGGGTTTTGTCCTTTCTCTCTCTTTAACTCTTCAGACAGCATTTCACAGAAACCCAATTAAACATATGAAAATATACAAGCAACAACCTGTAAAATTTAACATAAAAATTAACATAAAAATTGCTCACACAGAGAGAGAGAGAGAGAGTTCTTACATGAGGTGCTGCAATTGCTTGAGAGAGTTCTTACATGTGGCTTTGTAGCTAGTGTGGATTGTGACCTACTTATTTGTGTGTTTAGATACGCAAGCTAAGTGTATCTGTTTGAGATTTTTATTTTATTTTATTTTGCTGTCATAATGTGCAGGACAATCCCAATTTCGAGGGTGAAACATGTAGGATATGCATGAATGCAATAATCGACAGGGGTGTTCTCGATTGCTGCCAGCATTGGTATGTGCTCTAGTGTGGCTTTGTGTGTGTGTGAGAGAGAGAGAGGAATTTTATTTTATGACATGGGTTCATCTTGGGGTTTTCAGGTTCTGTTTCTCATGCATTGACAATTGGGCTACCATTACAAACCTCTGCCCGCTTTGCCAGAATGAATTTCAAATGATCACATGTGTTCCGGTGAGTGATGCAAATAAACAGTTATCGCTTTAGTATTATTTCTGTTATGATTGCTATGGATTATAGAATGGTATTAATGTACAACTAGTTTAAAGCACAGTTGTTACTTTGATTTCTTAACTATCTGTTTTCAATAGTTTTCTTTTTGTTGCAAACAGAATTTTTATTTTGAAGTTTTCTCAAAATAGCGATTTGATGCTGGTTTGAAGTGGCACTAAATCATAAGAGTTTGATTTGTATGTGAAGGTATACGATACTATTGGGAGCCGCAAAGCGGACGAGGACTCAACTTATAGGTACTTTCATAATTATGGATAATGTGTTTAAGTCTATTGGTGAGGGTTCTTTATTCACATTTATATGCGGCACATGTTCCCAATTTGGAAGTTTGGTTTGTAAAACTTAACTTATTTCATTTTGGTTGCATGCACTTTTAATTAAATAGTTTGGTAGACAAATACAATTGTGAACTTAAGCTTAACTTGTTAGTTGCTTCCTTTGTATGAAAATTGAAACATGTGGTATTGTGATATTCATATTGTGGTGAAATTTCTTCTCAAAAAATATTGTGGTGAAATTGAAACAGGTGGGCTGGGCAGTGGCTGTGTAACCTTAATATTTTTTTTTTGGCAGTGGCTGGCTGCAATCTTAAAAGCACAACATTTTGGGCTTCAAGGCCCAATCCCGAAGTATCCCAAAAATCCCGAAACACTTTCGGGAATCCCGAATTTCGGGAAATGCACATATTCGGTTTGGTTTCGGGATATAAAAGCCCATTCTGAAATGTTTTGGTTTGGAATTCGGGAAAGGAGTTTCGGTTCGGGATCCCGACCCGAACCACCCCTAGTAATTATTGGAGTGCATGCTTTTAATACCACCGGGGAGGCATGGTCCGGGAAATGACTTTTGAGGATCTAATTGCTTTTGTTCTGCTCGTACGAGTACATTCTTTATTTATTTATTTTTCCCCTTTTCTGTCTTTCGTGCATTTTGTTCAATTTTCTACTTTAATACTTTTGAGCTGTTAATCTTACTTAATTAAAATAAAAAGTTGAGTCCATGGCCTCCAGTTTTTCATCTATTTTTTTCAACAAAATTATTCCATCCTTTTCAGGAATGGGCCGGTCACAGCCCATTTATTAGGGTAATGCCAAACACTCCTTCAGCTGTCGGTGCAGCAGCCTCAGGTACTTATGTTATCCTTTTAGTATTTTACTAAAAATTAGGCCTGTGCGTTGTTGCAGGAACTAGCTATTTCAAATGTAATCGGATGGATAAAACACATTTAAGTTGAATAAATTCAAAACAATTATGAACAAATAGAGGAATACATAAGTGAATGAGGTCGATAAGATAAACAGTTTTGTTTTTATACACATTTAAGTGAGTTGGCATATAAACATATTGCACAATGAGTGGGAAGAAACTGCATGTGTTTGATTAGAAAGAGATGGTTTCGAAAAAATATTTGTTTGCTTAAGAAACAGAAGAAACACATATAACATGCGTCCTGGCAGTGTAGGTAGCTAGTTCAACAACAAATTTAAAACATAAAGTGTTGAGGACTTGTTCAAGTAGCTAATTTTAGAACCACAACTGTTCAAAAAAAAAAAAAAACAGAAATATCTGTTTTCATATTAAACTGAAGAAACAGAAGCAAGCTGCAGTTTACACATATTTTGCCCCTGCAATTAAGATGGCAAAATATATGCTCTACAACCTACATACCTCACTTAGCAGTTAGCAAAACACAGGAAAAGTGGTGTTTGAGCAAGTAAGTCGTCAACCATAGATGTTAAAACAAAAAAAATATGCAGTATGGTGTGCAGCATTCGATCACTGAGGGCATGGCTGTTCACTTTTTTGGGACCGGACATCTTCGACACTACAGCAAAAAACATCAATCATAATGTAACAAAGGCAACCATTATGAATGCTATTCAAGCATGCGTGCAAAAAACAAATTGTAATTTACGTATCTTTATTTTTTTGGGCTGAGTTTTTGTCCTGAGGGTGGCAATTGGAACTTTGTCGACAAGTTCAATCTTGGAAACAACCAGATTGTGGAATTTTGCAGAAATTATGACAACATTTGTTGTGGTTTTTTGCTCGGTGCGAGGTTTTTTGCTTTGAATGAAGCCAAAATTGATAAGCGTAAAGATAAAAGTGATAGTTATGGAAAAGAGTGCGAAAGAGCGGTTGACACCTTTTCATGATTACAAACATATAACCAAGAGAAGCAAGAGCGGTTAAATAAGATTGATAGATAAGAGCATTACTCGGAAGGAAAAGTTTACATGACAGATGTGTTTGGTTGATCAAGGAACAAGGTTCTTTTTGAAGTCCTAGCAGCTACAATTGATCGAGGTTGTTGATCTAACAGTTGGGAAGGCATAATGGGGCGGGAGTGACATGATTGATAATTATTTTTGCTATGGTAGAAGCAGGCGTTTGTGGTTTGATTGAGGGGATTGTTGGCTCGGACAATGGCTTATCTTCAAGCAATCCGTGAACGATAAAATCTATCTCTTTGAAGTTGCTGTTCTGGTTTCCAAAAGAGACTCGAAATGTTTTTGATTGGCCTACTAAATTTGCAAGAATTGGTGGTGCCACAAAAGGATCCTCATATCCTTCTTGCATCACCAAAGTGTGGCAAGAAACACGAAGTATTTTTTCGGCGTGTCTTCCTATCATGAGGAAATTGTGTTGATTCGTGTTATCTTCCACAATAACATCAATTTTGAACCAGTGCAAGAGAAGGATATTCTTATGTTTGACAACCATCACTACTAATATCAACTTTGTGAGCAATCTAGAAAATTCATTAGAATTGTCGTAATGTAGGGTATGTATGAATAGCATGGACATAAAGACACGTACATCATTTAGATGGATATCACTCAACATGAATAAGTTGTGCAACTAAAGAGTGTTTATTGAAAAGTTTTAGCTGACGAAATCTGTTACAACAAAGTACACAACATTTGTTGCCTAGTTTTATAAAACCAAAGCAGAAACGGAAACAATGCTTCTCAAAGCCTGCAACGTAAACTCCACAGTTGCAAGGGTCAAACAACAGTCAAAGTGTAGTGGGGATGGAGACTACCCCAAAGTTAATTGCATGCATGCATTGAGACTGTGAACCAAAGTTCAATTAAGGCATCATATTTATTGCAAAAGCATATACCAGCTAGATAAATATTTGTGTTAGCGATTTTACATAAAAGTGAATTGGAGATACCATTTGACATACAAAAATTAACGATTTATAAACATAAAAACTGTAGTTTCATGACACATTCACAGTATTTTTATAAAGTTGAAAGAGATATGTAACAGTAGGTTTGTCACATGTTGAAATTTGTTGCTGCATAGAATATTATAAGCATAAAAACATTATTTTGTATGAATTTCATAACCATTAGAAAAAAAAAATGGAGTCGGCAAATTAGTACAATGAATGGATGAAAAACAAATGCGAAAGAATATTACCATGGTTTAGGTAATTTATTTAGTAAACCATGTTCATTGCACTCAAATGATCCAGATGTCTTTTTTACAGCTTTATGGCAGGATGGACAGGACTTGTACCACCATCCCTTGCCTAAATCAAATCCAACAACAGTCACTTGGCATGCGAAACTTTCATTCTGTTATCGTATCACAGGTTTTCAAATCATTAAACATATATAATCGTCACTTCGCAAAGATGGAGCATAAGCAAATAGAGAAAGAAATCAAGAAGCAACCAAGGTAGATGCAACAATTTTTTTCTTGTAAAAAAGAAGAGGTAACTTCTATTAACATGTTGATGACGAGAGACTAATCTCGTGCAATGTAGGATCAAGTAAAAGTAACTGGTCGATTGTTTTTTACTTAGAATTAGCGCCGATGGTACGACTTGTATACATGTCAGCTGAGGTGGGCAACATCCGAAGAGGTGATCTCAGATGCTCAAACCTATTTTGCGTATGTTTAGGGTGAGAAAGATGAAACGAATATATAAAAATGTAAACGTTATTAAAGAATGGTTGTGTATTTACTTGCGTTTATATTCAGAGAGTTGTGGAATATTTGGATTGAAAAAATAAACAGTTGATCCTGTGGTTCCAAGAACAAGCTTTCCTATTGATAAAAGAAAATGATCAATAAGGTGAAACTTTAAGCAGCTAAATAAAGCATGTTGAGGTATAACCTAGGTATTGCTTCACTTTGAGATTTGTCAAAGCAATAAAGATGGGAGGTGGCAACGATTGATATCCACTGTCTTCAAAATTGGTGGCAATCTCTTCCCATAAGGTCACCCTAACAGTTTCACCCCTGTAATTTATTAAAAAATTGGCAGTTAGCTATATGAGTCAGTACAGTGCGATATGTAAAAATAATAATCAGAATTTAATGTAGACTTCACCTAATATTTTGTAGGTTAAGATTTATCTTTTTTTGCAATTCTTGTGCATTGGATAGTCAGCTCTTCAATCGGCTGCACAACCGTCAAGCAACCAAATATATCTACAGATGATATTCATCAGCGATAATCAGTGTGCACAGAAGGCAATAAAAAAACTAAAATGATTGTCTCAGTTTATGAAGCAGTGCTTAAAACAAAATTTGTTACCTATAAGTTCAACATCCCTATCGATTATTTCATAAAGCTGTTCAAATTTAATCAAATTGAACCACTGCATCGGAATCTCCTGCGTTGTTTTTTGAACTTGAATGATTGTGGTCTTCTTGTTAAACTCAATGATCGCATCATGAGGTACAACCTTGTTTGATGCCCTGTTATGAACAACACGGTATTTGTTGATCTTGTACACATCACCGACCCTCAGATGGTCCAAAAAATATTGAATATCTCGAGCATTTGTTGTTACATGAATCGCATCCCCCTTTCAGAAAAAGGAAACCAAAATAAGACAATACTAAATGAGCAGGAAAGATTTAGCACAGACGGTGATACAACCACGCAAATAGTTAAGATAGGATGATTGTTTGTACAGAGATAGCATGTAAGATCACATGCAAGATAATAACGAAGATTGTTTTAAGCAAGATACCTGCATCCATCAAATCAACATTGTAAAAAGATATTCAGTTTAATTTGCACAAGTGCAAAAAAAAAAAAAAAAAAAAGAAGGAATAGAACGGTTGATAGTTGATAATCTGATGGCACGTGTTTGTGCTGCACTTTGATTATTTGTTTTTAAGAAAGAAATTGATCCCAAAGCATGCTATTACATGGAGAAAATGGAGTGTTTATTTGTTGTTCACACTACTCAATGATTGCTACAAAAACGAAAAAATTCAAGAAAACCAAGAATGGAACAGCAATGATGTGCTTCTTATAAAAATAGATACAAATAGCTAATGATCGCTATAAATATACAAATTAAATTTGAATACGGATGGGGAGGTAAAGACATAAATGGCTAGTGAAGAAAGTTACGAAGGATTTAAATTGTAATGACAATAAATCACATTGATGAGATAACAACCCTGAATTAAAACATATGCAATTTTAAAACGATTTTTTAAAATTAATATCTGATCAGATTGTATAGCAGCTTAAAGCCTCATTAAATAAAGAAAAAAAATGCAGAGTGACAGAATACAACAACATAATCAATCAAGCCGATGTATATTTCATTCAAATTGTTGCATATTGCAATCAAGGCTGATTAACAACAGAAATTCAACGATGTGTCAAAAGGTGTAAGAATCAGACCTGTTTATCAACGATAACATAGTCAAAACCTATAGGTTGAGGATCATCTTCGATGCTCTTTGCGACCCACATCCTACAAACTCTAATCTGGAGTCTGCTCCTTGGTTGGTAGGGCTTCAGAAAACGAACCGGCGTCAGGTCCATCAATCTAGAGAAAATAAAATTTAAAAGCAAATTAAATTCAACATCAAATAAGGTAATTCATTAAAGAATAGCTGACCCATATTTCAAAAAATAAACAAAAGCACATAATGTTAATATAAATGTATACTGTCATGCAAATGTTTCAAAACATCTTTATAAACGATGTTTTTTGTATAACCGTGAGGCATGTCAGTATCGTGAGCAATAACAATTTTGAGACCTTTTTCTGAGGTGCTCCTGACAGTACATTGGAACAAAACATTCAAACTGATCTACAGAACCTGCAGCGATGGAAACAATAGCGCGCCTTAGATCGAAACTCAATTGATGTATTTGACAACCACTACCTTTAGATCAGCACTTGTGGATTAACAAATTCCTTTGATTGGATTTAAATTTTCAAAAGGTGTGCGTCAATGGGGTACACATTTTAGGTACCATTGGGTCTCATTGCCCAAATAAACAACTCAAAGTCTTGACGTATGACTCTTAGGCCTAGTCAAAAGATCTTATTCCATATCCAGATGGGTTTTCTTCAAAAACCAATCTCTCAGTTATCCTTTTCTTTTCTTCTTTCAAAAGTCAAATCAAGCCAGAGTTTCGCAGATAATTTATACCCAGAAAAATAAAAAGGAAAATTCATGTGTTTCATAACTGAACATCGGGTCGATGTTGAACCTTTAAAATCTGTAAACCCAGCGAATCAAATGAGCAAAGAAAAAGCAATGGAAATCCTACTGTTTTGAATTCATTTTTTCTGTTTGCTAATCTAAAGATGAAGGGAAAGTTTTCATAATTTCATAAAGATGAAGGGAATGTTGGAGGAAGCTGTTTTAGAAGGGAAAGGAAGTTCTTCCAAAGTAAGATTCTAGTTATTACTTATTCTAAAGTAGGGGGGAGGGCATGCACTATTCACCTTTGTTTTGATTTTGCTTTATTTACAACAATACCAGCCGAATGTGGCTGGGTTGGGGGGTGATTCTCAAAAATTCAGAGGGTGATTTTGTCTTTTGAGGTCAATTCCTCCCCCCTCGATTTTGCTTTATTTACAACACAACCGTGTGATTTGGGGCTGGGTTGGAACGTAGTTATTAAATGTTAGGAGGGTAATTTTGTCCTGTATGCTTGAGACGGATTGGGGTGGGTTTGGGTATGCTGTCATTCAGTGAGGGATTCGGGGATGGGAGGCCATGCCTCCGATAGAGAGAGAGAGACAGAGCGAGAGAGAGGGAGAGGGAGGAGTGGGGATGTCAGTGCCATTGCTGCAGATCCTCGATTTCATGAGTGGGAGAGGGGGGACAACCAGAGAAAAGTATGGGGGTACTCCGATCTCTCTCTCTCTCTCCTCCGTTTCTCTCTCTTAATTTCCTTTTGGTTTTGGAAATCTCTGACCTTTTGGGTGAGTGAGAGATTATTGATGATGAGAAAAGTATGGAGGTCTGACCTTTTGGTTTGGGTATGCTTTCATTCCTCAATTTTCTCCATCCGAGCAATGAAAAATCGAACTGGGTTTTCAGATTATTGATGCACAGGGATTCACGGACAGAGAAGGGAGAGAGAGAGAGTTGATTGAGGGAGTTGGTGAGTATGGGCTTGCACAGAGGGAAGATCAAAACAAACGTGAAAAGCGCCTGCCCTCCCTCCTAAGTGGGAAATGGCGAGCGCAGTGGACCCAATTTCATGGCAGGTTGGTTTAAAGCAATTCCAAAATTTGGGATCGTTTCGTATATTTTTAGGTTTTTCAATTTTTCTGATTCATTATATTTTAATTTTTATTGAATTCAGGTAACCATCTTCAATTTTTCGGTTTGATTTAAAGGAATTTTTTAGGCAGAAAAGCTATGGCTTTCCGGTGAGTTCTTCGGGTTGTACATCCGGGTGGCTTTAATTTGTTTAAATTTGGGGCTTTTGTGATTTGGGACTTATAAATGGTGAAATTTACGTTTTTCTAATTTCAATTCCCACTCAGAAGTTTGTACTGCCTCATCATTAGAACTGTTTCTTTCTGCTCTTCTTCTCGAAACAAGGTCGCAGATCCACAGGCCATCAAGGTATGTCATTTAATTATATATTGTATATGTATGTATATTTTCTTTGAGTTCAAATATATTTGTTTTTTTTGTGATATATTGCCGATGCCAAAATATCATATTTACAAGGACAAAGATAGCAAGGTTCTAAATCAAATTTGTATCCTGGTTCTGCTGCTAGGTTCACTATCAGTAAAAGGCACATGAAATACGGTATTGATTTCAGAGCCTTTGATTTCTCAGATTGTCTTTGTATATCGAATGTCATCTTAATTTAATTGTAGTTAATTTGTCAAAGTGTGTTGTTGTTTGGCTTTTTCAAATGGCAGTCTTAGTATTTACCCAGTATTTTTCAGTAATTGAATTCTTCAATTGGATTTTTCTCTTCCAGGGGCTCCCTAACTCATCTTTTAATAAAATCGCCCACCTGGTCTTTGTCAAACACTTCAATTAGTTTCAATTTGTGATTAATCCTTTTATTAAATTTAAGTTTGATTCTATCAAAAAATATTTATACTTTATGTGCAAATACATATATGATACTGTCTGTATAGATTGTATAATGTTGGTAAGAATATTGAGTGTTTTTTGTGTGCGTACAGAATAGACAATGTGTTGTTCAGGAATACGAAACATGAGACGTGGTTTACTTCATATGGCATAGACAGGTTAGTTTGATTGTAATTGCTTTTTTCGTTTCATTGTAGTTGTTTTTGTGATTTTGGGTTTGTAGGTTTTTCAGATTTTGGGTGTTTGTTTGTAGGTTGCAAAACCCTCTGTTCTCAAGGTAAGTAATTTAAAATTCTGGGCTTATTCTATTGAAAGTTTCAATTTATAGTTTAGTTTTTTTTTTTTTATAATTGGAGTTGAGTTTGGTATTTTCTTTGTGTTTGATTATATATTGAAATTGGAGTTTCAGAGGATTTCTGTTTCATAGTTTAGTTTAGGTTTTTTTTTTTAATCAGAGTTCAGTTTGGTATATTGTTTGTGTTTGATTATATTGAATTCAGATTTCAGTGGACTTATGTTTGGGCTTGATATTTTCCTACAGGTCGTGATTGAGGGGAGTTTGAAATGGCAATTGGAATTAAGGTCATAATACATAGTAAGTGTTTGGTTTTTTCTTCTACTACAAAGTAGAAGTTGAAAAGTCCTGTTTTTTATTTTACTCATCTTTCGAGATAGTATTACGGAATATATGATGTTTTTTTTTTTTTCTATTGCAAAGTGGCGATTTCAATGCCACAACAAGATATGGCTTTTGAGCCAATTTACTGGTATTGCCAACCAGAAGCTAATGGAGTGGGCAGCCAAGATATGGCTTTCCTCTATTTGTATATGTTTTTGGATCCAGCCTTTGATTGAAAAATATCATCAGATATAAAAGTCCCCATATTTAATTTTATTTCTGCTGCAAAGTGGCAATATCAATGCCACCACAAGATATAGCTTTTGAGCCAATATGCTGGTATTGCCAATAGAAGCTAATGGAGTGGGCAACCAAGATATGGTTTCCTGCATTTGTATATATTTGTGGATCAAGTGTTTTACTGAAAAACTTAATAAGATATAAGTTTCCTAATTGCGTTGCGTTCTGTACAGTGATTCATTTTTTGTAAACTCTTTTGTGATGAGCAAAATGTAAAAATTAACAAAAGATTGACTATAGAAAACTGACAAAAGAGTTGACCTAATGAATGTAATTTGACAGCCATGGACATTGTGAAGTATAGATGAATTCGATTACAGCTTCCCTTTACATTTCTAGATGGAATGCCATTGAAAGTAATCATTCTCACATTCATATGAATAAATAATGTTTCACATGTTATGCCTGGTACACAAGTTTCCAACACTGAGTCCTAAGTATAAGAAGTGATAAGCTGTCAAGGTTCTTATTTCTTCACTTATCTGACTTCTTGCATATCGCTTAACACCTAAACCCGTATTATCTCATCTACAACGTGTACATTACATTTTGTTTGTGCTTAATGAAATGTTGAATAATGCTCAAATGCATGGTAAGTTTATATGAATTTACTTTTAACACTCAGGTCATTTGCAACCAAGTATTCATATTCAACTTATGCGTGGTTTACTCTTCTTCAGCCTATTTTTTCACACTTTCAGTCATCAGTAGGTGGGCTAAGGAATTCCCACATGTAGCATTGTAAGATGATCTTCTGTTCAGTTTTAATAAATTATTTGTCAATCATTTTAGTTTTTAATAATTTTGATATTATTTCTTATTGTGCCTCAACATTAGTTGACATAAGATTTGTTTCTTGATGAAAGAATTGCAAAAGTGTCTGATGGTGTTTCTGTGATGCAGGTAAGTTTCTAAATACATGCAGACAATGTGGATTATTATGTATGATCAATGGTAATTCATTTGTTTAATTTTTTTTCTTAAATGTCCCAAGCTTTGATCACAAATTGAGATAGAACTGAAAGAAAATAAACTAAGAGTTGAAGACGCTCTGAGGAAATTGGCCTTTCCTGGTCCGTTTTGCGATCACAGATACTCACGCCTAAATTCTCTATCGGTTTCATCGGTACTCTATCCCTCCCTTTCTATATCAATCTCCAAATATATACGTTTCTAAGATATACATATGTATACAAATTAGCTAGATTTTGTTTTGATTGATTTGGGGCTGTCCAAATTTTGCAGAGGACATGAAGACTAGGTTAATGAGAAGGTTTGTATCTCTCTTTTTGTATATCCATGGAAACCAATACTTGGGTTTGATTAGTTTACTACAGGTGTTGAATTCTTTTAATTTCCTTTTGTTTTACAATCTACAATTTACTGTAAAGTTGAATATTTGGTTGGTTTATGTTTTAGAATCCATAATATACTGTGATTCTTTATTGTTTTTAATTTCATTTGTGTTAGATTTTGGAATTTACTGCAAAACTAAATTTTATTGTTTTTTCGCTTGGTGCCTATTTCGAGCCAGACCGTGTGAGCACCCAAATTGTTGTCCGTACCTCGGTTAAGGTCTATATTTACTTTTTAATGCCGAGTATTAGTCAAAATAAGAAGTTTGTGTTTGTTATATTCATGTGCAGTCATAATACATAGTAATTGTTTGTTATATCAGTTTTTGCGGTTATTGAATTCTGACTTTTGTTTGGTTTTTTATTATATTGGAGTAGAATTTTGTTTTTGTGTGTGAGTTTGATTATATTGAAATCAGAGTTTTGTTTTGGACTTTCTTTTGGGTTTATTTATAATTTTCTATGCTAATTAAATTTGATAACCCCAGCATCAATTAATTATGGCTAGGTTTGACAAGCAAATTTGATAACCCCAGCATCGATTATTGGTTGGGTTTGACAAGCGAGGGAGGGAGGGAGGGAAATCGAGGTTTGTCATTTAAAATTACCGGTTAGGTTTGCAGTATCCAGTGTGTACATAAATGCAATAAAAATCAGATAATGTGGTGCTCACTACTTTTAGGCACCACAATTTCTAAATTAATGGTACCTGTACTTTCAGTTCTGTATCACATTCCATTTTAATTGATCATAAATGCAATGAAAATCATATAGTGTGGTGCTCACTGTTTGTCATGTATTTTCTGATCAAATATTGCCTGTGGTATTCACTGTATCCTTACCTGTGGTGCTCTTTGTCATGTTTTTTTCTGTTCAAATTTCGTTACATTTGGTTTAATTTGGTTTTGGTTTCAACTTCAGGAGTTAAAAACACTTTTTAGGGTTGTAAATAGATTTCCACATGTATGTAATTAATATTGTTTTAATGGTTCGGGGAGTATGGAGAATATATTTCAAAATTAAAATTCAATGGTAGTTTATTGGTGTAAATTATGTTACTCAAATCATTTTTCTGTCAATTTTTGCAGTGCCTTTTATTTTTTTATAGCTTAGATAAAGCTCAAGGCTTACAACTACGTTCACTATTTATTCTGTTTGATGCATTTTTAGTCTTTGTAGCTGATGGAATTACATCATTTCCAAAGTTGCAGATAAGGATTACAAGGTTTTTTCTGTTATCTGTTATTCATTGGTTGAGTTTGTTTGCAGCTGAAAATGCTATCTCAGTTAAGACTTAAGAAGAACAACATATTTACAATATATGTTCAAGAATGTGTGGTTGGTTGTTTATAATGTTATCATTTCTTATCAATTTAAAAACTGTGGTCTGTATTTTTTAGTATTGTTTTAGCATTTTGGCCTGATGGGTTTTCTTGCACCTAATTGCAAACCTTTCATTTCCTCATGATTTAGTAATTCACTAAGTATTGATGCTTAAACATAGACTTTAATCAATTTTTTTCCAACATGTTCATATGGGTGAAGATTAGAAATATGCCGATTGTTCTCCATTTAACTTTGGTAGTCTTTTAAACATAATTATTCATGCAATTTGTAATCGCGCAGCAGAAAAATGCGGTGTTCATTCTACTCTTACATTTATTGTTTTGCTCTCTGTGGTTGTGGGTTAATCTGTTGGTATAACTTAAAAGCAAATTGAAAAACCTTGACAATGTCTATTGCTTTAACTTAGAAGGAAATTAAGAAACTATGGTTATTTGTTTCTCGACTTCTTAATTGGTGATTAATTTGTGGACATTTAAATTTAAATTTGTGTGTATTAAACTTGGGCACAATTTTGTCTATTATAGCTGTGAAAAAAGGAAGATGGATTTTTTTTTGTTTACTGAGAAAAAGGGGGAAGATATAGATATAGCTGAAATTATATTAACAAATAGGGATGGTGGATTGTAAAGTTGCATAAGTTAGGGTGTTCCGTTGTCCATTACAAAGTATATTTTGTTCAGTGACAGTGAGTTTATGTCAAAAATTAAATATGAACAAAATAAGTTGCTTGATATGATGATTTGTTTGGTGGAAAAAAAAATTCGAATTTGATCCTGTTCTTATACTTTGTTTGTTTTGTTATTCATGGTTGTGCAATTGCAAATATAATGTATTGTTATAACTCTAGAAAAAAAAATTGAGGAGATTTCGTGATTTACTTCCAAACATTTTAATTTCCTTACTCATTTCTTTTTGTTTGCATGCATTAATCTAGGATTTCTCTCTTCTTTTTTTTTTTTCAATTTTTATAACATGTCGTTTTCTGCAATGTAATTGCATCTTTCAAAAACAGAAACATGACCTTTTCAATTTAGCAACAGAGAAAGGGAGGGTAAACACGGTGGTAGATTATCTATAGAAATAAGGATGTTGGGTTGAGATTAGTATATTTTGTTGCGAGGTATAGTCTATAGTTGGATTAATTCTGTTACCAGTTCCATTCTTCCGAATTTTTTAGTTCGAAGCAGATCAATTTTTACATTTTTATGTTTAATTTTGGGAAGAAATGAAAATGAGTTTTGCCTTTTTGAGTATTTCATCAGTACTAGCTTGCTGCATATGCTGTTCTCCGGGTGTAAAGATAATTCTCTTCTAAGCAAGCTTGCTTATCTTTGAACTCTTTAACTGATTTGTGGCTGCAACAAGATTTTTTTTTGGGACTTTTTACAGTCTTTTTAACAGTATCAGGTCTTTGTCTTGCATGTCACTAGGCTTATTCATTTTTCAATTCACATTGATCACGGATTTATAGTTGATTGCATTTCATTTTGACTGCTTTAAAGGGGTTTTCATCAGCATGTCTGAAATGATAAAATCTTTTCTATTCTAAAGTAGGGGGAGGGCAGGCACTGTTTTATTTATTTATTTTGCTTTATTTACAACAAAACCATGTGATTTGGAGATGGGTTGGAAGGTAGTTATTAAAAGTTAGGAGGGTAATTTTGTCTTTTGAGGTCAATTCCTCCCCCTTCGATTTTGCTTTATCTACAACAAAACTGTGGGATTTGGGGCTGGGTTGGAAGGTAGTTTTTAAAAGTTAGGAGGTTAATTTTGTCTCGGACCAGATTTCAAAATATTTACGGTTTTACCAGGATTGCTCTGCTTCAGAAATTTTTTATTGTGTTGAATGACGAGACTGCCCATCTCATCTTCAGATCCCACGGTGAGGATGATGAGATGGAGGGGTAGAATCATCTTTTTATCATGAGACTGCCCCGTCACTTCGTTTTGTCTTCGGCACAGACAAAGCCATGCCAATCCTGGCATGGGTGAGTGGGAGGGCGACAGTGTGAGAAGGAGAGATTTCAGGTATTTGGGGGTAGGGAGAGTGATTTCAGGGATTGGCAATCCCATCCCGTGTTTTCCTCTCATCTCTGTCACACTCCTCTCTCTAGCCCTTTCTCTTTCACTCTCTTTCAAAGTCTCCCTTTCTCCCAACTCTCCATCTTTCTCAACTTTAGTCCTAGCCCTAATTTGTTCTTTCATTCCTCAATTTTCTCCATCCGAGCAATGAAAAATTGAACTGGGTTTTCAGATTATTGATGCACAGGGATTCACGGACAGAAGGCAGAGAGAGAGAGAGAGAGAGAGAGAGTTGATTGAGGGAGTTGGTGAGTATGGGCTTGCACAGAGGGAAGAACGCAGAGAGAGAGGTGAGAGGCATGGTTCACAGAGGGGTTGATGGGTTGCAGGTGGAGAGGGGGGTTGACAGGAGGGTATTAATCTTGGATGTTTTCATTCTTGGTTCATTTAGTTAGTGAAGGTATTAATCTTCTGCAGATTACGACTTACATTTGGTTGTTCATCTGGTTTTGTTTTTCTTATTTGTAACACACCCTGATCAGTGGCTGCCAAGCTTACTTGAAAGGGTTTGGCATTTTAATTACCTTAGATATAATTTGAAATTTATGTTTTATACACCAATATTCCGAATATATATTCTGGATTATGATTAATTTTCTTCTCCTTCCACGCTTGCTTTATATGATGGACAATGTGCCCTTTTTTTTCTTAGATAAACTGTCTTTTCACTATCTTGCATGCTTCGGCAACAAAGATTAATAAAACTGCACATCTATTATAGACAGAGAGATGTAGGGAGAAGTTGGAATTGGAGAGAGAGAGGGTGAGGGAGGGATGGGGTTGCTTTCCAAAGATTTGTTTTGAATTGTTTCTCCAGTTCTTTCTATTTGTTTGGGATTGTTTCTTTTTTACTGATTTATTTTGGTCCATGCCACTAAAATATGATTTATGCTATTAATTGCTACTTGAATGTGACTTTTGGTATTAATATTTTACCTTTCATGTTTATGCTGCGTTTGGATTCCATTCGAATCAAATAATGTAGTTAATCTTGATATGAATTCTCTCTGCAACAATAATTAGGGACTTTAGTTTAAATTATCACTAATTTGTTCTTGCTTTGGCCTTGAATCTTGGTTAATTTGGACTGCAGGTGGTTCTGATATGGAGGAGAAGCTGCAAGAGCTTATGATCTTGCTGCACTTAAGTACGACTGTTCTTAAACTCATATAAACTTTTCAGTAGGGTTCAAACTGTTAAGAGTTTTATGATTTTGCAAAAGCTTTTAGTAGCAATAACTTGGTCTATTTGCAGTTGCATTATTACACTATACAAAACTAGCAGCAGCTTAACCCCATTCACAAATACATATTTAGTTCCTCCCTCATTTTTCAGGTACAGAGTGGTGCTGAAAGTTTTCCTCATTAAGCTCCTATGCCCAGTTGGTCGGGTGTATATGACATGCAGTGAGCACAGGGACACAGATAGGTTAGTTTATCCATGATGCTGAGCAATGTCTTGAATGGTATCTGGGTTGCCACGTTTTAGATGCTTAGATATGTGATTGAAGTGTTATATGTAGTTTCTCTTTTTGGAATTCATAATGTTTGCAACTATAAAAAATAATATTCTTTTATACCTGTGTTTCTCTTTTCTTTTTTTCATGAGAAATTAATTGTCATTGGTAGCACTATAGAAAACCATCTTTCTGCATTATTCTCCACTTCATACAGAATTACATGATTTTAGGTTTAATATCAGATGTCTTATATGTGTAAAATTCATGTTGCTTTTGTTTCTCAGGGAAGCAGAACATTTTTTACAATCACATTTTTGTAATCAGCTTGGTTGAATGTATATAAAAGCTAAGTTGTTTTTCTTACTAACACTGTTCACTTAGCTATCCCTTTTGTTTGTTCACGATTATATTGAATTTTTTTCATGTTAAATGTGTCTTATTCATGTTGTTAAGGCTGGTGCACTCAAGTCCCGCAGCAGCGCGCGGGCCTATTACTAGTTAATCCTGTAATGATTTAGATCAATGGGCAGAACCGATTTCTAATATGTGATGGACTTGTTATTTCTCTCCTGAGTCATGTTTTCTAATGATTTTGATCAATGGCTGATTGTCCAAATTGTAATGACATTCAACTTTTGGGGCCTATGTAAACTTGGGGCAAAAAAAAAAAAAGTCAATATACCGTGGCTTGTCATTTTTCAACCAATCCAATTCAAAGTAGCACATCTCTAATTCAACATATCCAATTCATGTCGGCACATATTGAAATTCCAGTTCAATAAACCACATACCCAAATCAATTCAAACTAAATACCTAAAATTCAATCACATATCCAATTCAAACAACATGGCTGATATTCAAGAACATGCCCAATCTTTAAGCACATTTACAAAACAGATTTAGAACACTATAAAATCCTCTTAGTAGCAGAACATAAACATCAAAATCCAACAGAAAGACAAACCAGCATACTAGTTCTCTATCTTTTATGCTATTTTCGATGGATCTTCCCAACTCATCCCAAAAAACCGTGCATATAGTTCACTTGCAAGCATCATCCCACAACCAGAGTTCATGAAATTTCCAAAGAAAATAAATCCGTTAGCAATTTAGAGAAATTGGAGGACCAAATCATATTAAATTTGAGTTAAATGAGCAAAGGTACACCAATTAAATGAGATACTAAACACATTTTGAATCTATAAAATAGAAGAAGAATTTAATGAGGACCAAATCTTTTTCCTCTCCCTTCTCTCTCTGTCTGTTTCAATTGCTTTCAAATGACAGACAAATACAACCAGCGCAATGCTTTAGTATGCTCGTCTCACTATTGAACACTACTGGAGCAATAAAAGACTTGCAGTGTTTAGTGTGAGCATGATGCATAGGTTAGTTGTAACGATGTGACAATAACATCAGGGATTGAGTTTAATCGTAAAAATATGACCGCATGAAGCTTTATCTGGTAATGTTTTAGTTGAAGATGATATTAATTGGTGGTGGTGTCTGTGTGTGTGGGTGGGGTGGGGCAGAATTTTGAACGGACACTTACCTAGTAGGATAATAATTTATAAGAGTACACTTTTTAAAATTTCTTTGATGTTTTATTAACTTATTTCACAAATCAGAACTTAATTTTTGTTAGAAATAAAGAGTTTGAATAAAAATTAAAACATGAGATGAGTGATATAAACCGCACTAAATTTGAATACTAATTAGGAGATAAACAGACAAATTCCTAATCAATCAAGTTACGAAGGTCCTAAATCCTAATCCCATGACCCCACTTTCTTTCCAAATTTTCCAGCAACCAAACAGACCCCAACCTAACCCTAATTAGCAAATTTCTCAATCAAACACCACTCAATCACCCATCAAAAACCAAAGAAATTCAAGAAAATGAAGAATGCAATAGTTGTAAGGTCTTGTTTCTTATCAAAATAGATCCCTCTTAAGAAAGTGAATGAGGCAATTCTGAGAAGCAACCGTTGGGTAAGAGTACAAAATTGCATGCTTTTCATTTTAAAATTTAAAGTTCAAATTTTCATTTCTATTTTGAAGATCAATATTATGTATCGTCTCATCTTTTTCATGCATTTAGATACCTTTTGAAAGAAAGTCCCATGCTATTTTATTTCCATTTTGTGGTATTCTAATCTTTCAAAAGACTCCACACAAGCAGCACTTCTTCAAAAGTGGAAAAAACAGGGAAACAACGCACCCAGTATGATTTTAAAGTAAGTTTGAAAGTCAGTATACCTCCTGTGAGTTCCTCCTATCCTCACTTGGGCTCCATATGGAAAGATTTTCTTGACATTTCCTTTTAAAAGTGTTCCCTCCTTAAGTGTTGAGAATATCGCATTTAAGAATGGGAAAAATAAAACAATCTTCGGAAATAAAAAACAAATGACCAAGATAAATAACACTAAGAATTTACCTGGTTTGGCAATATGTGCCTAGGAACAGCAACAACAATCTTGCCAAATCTCTAGAACTAGGACTTGACGAAAAACCTGAAAGAACAAGAACAAGAAATACACTATCTTTTCTTTTCTCTCGCACACACTTTGCCCCTTCCAATATTCTCTCACTCTAATCCCTTGAGTGGTATTTGTTTGTACCATACTTAGGACATCCGTATTTGGATCTCGTATAAATACTCGGGGGACTCAAATGTAATTATGTAATAAATGAAGGGGCAAATATGTAATAAGTGAGGAGCCCTTATTCTATAAAAGAACTCCTCACCCTCACAATCCTCAAGCCTCATATCCCCAAATAGAGGCTCTCATATTCATAGCAAAGCTCTCTCAAACTCTCTCTGAGGGACTCCCCCTCACATTTGTAATTCATGCATACAGTTACAGAGAAACAATATCAACATCAGTGTGGACGTAGCCCAAACATTGGGGTGAACCACGATACATCTTGTGTTCTTTACTTTCTTGCAGATTTACGGTCGGATTTACGTTGTCCCAAGACCCATCTGGTTTTGTGCATTAACATTTGGCGCCGTCTGTGGAAAACGACACGAAAAGCTATGTCGGTTCTCTTTCAAATTTTCATCTCATCACCGTGAAACCTTCACAACCTCACCACTGTCCATCGTGAATCTGCAAAATCCAATCGACTAGCTACTGCTTCCACCATCCCAAGCTCCTAACACCCTTTATTTATTCCGACCTATGGATCTACCATTTCTCAGCAAAATCCAACTGTTGGGTTTTGTTGTGAAGATCAAAGATACCAAATATGGATGCCTTCTCTTCCTCATTTCTATCTACATTTCCCACTCAAAAGATATCAATCTCTCATGCCATAACATCCCCCAAGCTCAGCAGCATTTCTGCTGTCAGAATTGAAGAAAGACCCACCTCTCAACCACCAGCTTCAAGGCCGCCACCGCCACCTCCTGAAAAGCACTCCACAGCCTCTGTTAGAGGTGAAGACAGATCGTGCACTTCAAAACAACGCTTCAACTTTCACTGCGGCAAAACATATAGCTGTGTGATGTGATTGGGTCTCAATTTTATGGTGAAAAACTTCAGATATTTCCGCATTCACAATTTTTCTGGATTTTTCAAAAATTCAGATTCTAAAGTCTGAAATTAAGAAATTGTATCAAGGTAGCAGCAGAATCCGCAGCAATGTCGAGCGACGGCGACAACCTGGACGAGGACGATGACTCCAAGTCAAACCGACAGCTCTCCGACTTGGTGGGCCCACTTCGGCTCCGGCTCCGTCTTCTTCTTGCTCGGGACTCCCTCACTTGCATCTCCGGCTCCGTCTTCTTCTTGCTTCAGATCTCCGCCGAGCTCAAGAATCTGACCGACCTTCAGCCGCAGGACGGCTACGACAACCCAAACTACTCCTATCTCTTTAAGCGGAAATGTGAGTGGTGTGGAGAACTGAGCCCGAGAGAAACTTTTGTGAGCTTAAACGAGACTATTACTCTTCCAGCCCGCTGTGGGGATTTATGAGAGAAGACCGGTACTTGCAGACCTTGGATGGTGCTTCTCCTTTCCCAAATTGTTTTCTTCCTGCTTAAATACACGAAAAGTTATGTCTATGGCTTCTCCTCCACAGCATCCTGGAAATATGGTGACGATGGGGCGTTTGTAACGTGGGAAGAGTACAGTGCGAAGCTCAGATCTCTCTCTCTCTCCAAAAATCATTCCATCATATTGACAGAGTAAGCTTCAACTTCACTAACCTCCTAGGTCCCACTTGCCATCCCGATATTTGATGATGAATATAGATAGTGGGAGCAATGAGTTTTGGGACTCAAATCAAAACGGTGCCAGCACTGATTCGTGCTACCAGAGAATGATGAAATTTTCATGATACAACCCACTACTCGATCAGTCTCAGAGATCATTGCAAACTATCAGACAGCTCAACCACTCCCACAAAAGAAAAAGAAAAAGAAAAAGGATGTCTGGAGAAAAGAATAAAGAAAAGCAGAAAGTAAAAACAGAAAGCAAAAGCAAAAAGCAAAAGAAGATAAAAAGAAGCAGACATAATTGCTGTGGTGATGGCATGCAGAAAAGGGAATTATGGGCGTGACTCATTGAGCAGAGGGTCAGATTTATTTTTGAAAGATGTGATTTATTTTTCTTATCTTTCGGAGACATCTGTATAACCCAACCAGAGGGTAATCATAAATAAAGAAAGAAGAGAGCATGCCAAAAATAAAAAAAATAAAAAAAAAAAAAAAACAAAAAAACGGCAAGCCCAAAATAATGGGCTGGATTGTTATGTGGAGGGCGAAAACCCATATGTCCAAAAGAGCCAGGTCTTATGACTTCAAATTCCAAACTTCATCCCTCCACTTAAAGTTCACCCTCTATTATCACCAACCAGGTGATCAAAAGTACGTCCAACACTCCAAAATTATTCGACAGCCTGTCGCTATTATCACCAACCAGGTGATCAAAAGTACGTCTAGTACTCCAAAATTATTCGGCAGCCTGTCGCTATTATCACCAACCAGGTGATCAAAAGTATGTCCAATACTTCAAAATTATTCGGTAGCTTGCTGCTATTATCACCAACTAGGTGATCAAAAGTACGTCCAGTACTCCAAAATTATAAATGAGCATCACTCATGTCAATCGTACATAAACATTCATGAGCATCACTCATGTCAATCATACATAAACATTCATGACCATCATTCATGTCAACATTTATGAGCATCACTCATGTCAACATTCATGAGCATCACTCATGTCAACATCTATAAGCATCACTCATGTCAATCAACATAAACATTCATGAGCATCACTCATGTCAATAAGCTTCGAAAGCTTCATTTACAGAGCTCCAACTTCGAGAGCTCCAACTTCGAGAGCTCCAACTTCGAAAGCTTCATTTACAAAAGCTCCAGCTTTAAAGCTTCACTTTCAAAGCCTCACCTATAAAACTTCACTTTCAAAGCTTCACCTACAAAGCTTCAGTGCATGGTATACAAAGACCGCTTCCGAACAACCGCACTTTGGCCCATACATGGATTGAATTTGAAGTCTCTAGCAACAGACTTTATTTACTGAAGATTTGGGGGACTACACTATGTACCATATATTGGGCTTCCGCAACTGGGCCTCATGAAAAATACTTAGGGGACTTAGCCCCTTATTTATGTACTGAGGAGCGAACTTTTATTCTATAAAAGAGACTCCTTCACTTTCATTAGAAAGCACCTATTATATATGTACTGAGGAGCGAACCTTTATTCTATAAAAGGGACCCCTCACCATCATTAGAGAGCATTGCCGCCTGCTAAGCAACCGCATCGCCGCCTGCTAAGCAACCGCATCGCCGCGAGCATCATTCCTAACCCATCACTTATGTATTGAGGAACGAGCCCTTATTCTATAAAAGGGACTCCCTCACCATCATTAGAGAGCATCGTCATCTGTTGAGTAACCGCCTCGCTGCGAGCATCAACTCTAGCTCATCATTTATGTATTGAGAAGCGAGCCCTTATTCTAAAAAAGGGACTCCCTCACCTTCAAACGCCACAAGCCGAGCCAACCAAGGCAACACAAGCCACAAGCCGAGCAGCCTTGCAACATGTGCTACTTCTAATTGAGCATCATTTCACATTGAGCACCGCCTCATATCGAATATTCAGTTCTAGACGACATCTAGTTACTTCGGCCCACACATGGACTAAATTTCAAGTCTCCAGCCAAAAGACTCTCTTGACTGAAGACTTGGGGGACTACTGTTTGTACCATACTTAGGGCATCCGTATTTACATAAATGAAGGGGCAAATATGTAATAAGTGAGAATCCCGTATTCTATAAAATGACTCATCACCCTCACAATTCTCAAGCCCTATATCCCCAAACAGAGGCTCTCACATTCAGAGCAAAGCTCTCTCAAACTCTCTCTTTCTCTAAGGGACTCCCTCTCACACTTGTAATTCATACATACAGTTACAGAGAAACAATATCAACATCAATGTGGATGTAACCCAAACATTGGGATGAACCACGATACATCTTGTGTTCTTTACTTTCTTGCAGATTCACGGTCGGATTTACGTTGTCCCAAGACCCCTCCGGTTTTGTGCATCAACAGTATTCAATTTATTTTTTTGCTCCCTTCTCAAAACTAGTACAATAACCCTTTTATATAGACATAATAAAGGTCTTCTTCAATAACGATTATTAATCCTAATTGAAATCTAGTTATGAATCCTTCTCCTATTGAGAAACTAACTCCAATTGGGAAAACAATTTAATCCTTTAAAACTATAATTCCTTATAGACTTAGGACAACTTATCATGGGTTGGAAAAAACCCAACATTAAGGTATAATAGTTCCTGAAACATTATATGGCAAACCAATGTCAGTTCTTATGAAAAATAAGATCACAGAATATCAGAACAAACAATGAGAGAACATTGCAAGCAACAAAAAACATGAATAAATCAAATGTCAAAATCCAATTGACCCAAGCTTTTTTCTCACTCAATACTAAGTCATTCTTAGCTTCGTCTATTCGAGTAATCTGCACATGCATCCGGCAACTCACCTACACCATTAGGAAACATGTGTAAGAAGCAGATTAACAAAACAAACATATGCAACTATCAAAGGGAGGAAAAAGTTAAACAATGAAAAGTTGTCAGTTGAGGTAAATCATACTCCACAATGAAAATTAGTAAAAGATTAAAGTACAAAACAACTGAGGTAAATCATACTCCAGAACAACAAATTTTTAGAAATACAAACTTAAAATATTACCCATCATGCTAGCCACTTCTTCTAAACCCTAAATCATACTCCAGAACACAAATTTTTAGAAATACAAACTTAAAATATTACCCATCATGCTAGCCACTTCTTCTAACATAATTACTTTCACCTTTCTAATATCATAGTTTTTTTTTTTCATTTCTTACCCCACTTCAATATCGTCCAATCTTTGAATTTTCCAATAGTTGCTGTAGAGTGGGTCACTTATAGCAAGTTTAACATAATGAGTTAGAACACTACAAAATCTACCCAATGGCAGAACATAAACACCAAAATCCAACACAAAGACCAAGCAGCATACCAGTTCTCTATCTTGCATGCTCTTTTCAGCTGGATCTTCTTAACTCGCTTAAAAAAAAATGTTCATATAGTTCACCTGCTAAGATTATCACACAGCCAAAATGTAAATATATTTGTACCAAGGAATACATAAGGAACCAAGAAATGAGAAAAATATCTACCAACAGAGGGATGAGAAGCAAACACCATCAAATTATGAAGAAGCAGAGAAATGAGCACAATGAAACCCAAAAATTCAAATGATGGTTTTAAGAACAAAACAATAAAAAAGGTTTTTCAAACAGTTTATAACTTGTTGAATCAGAAGAAAGAACTGACAACCCATACCCTCCCACACGTCCCTCCGTCACTCGATCACTCAACCTGTGCACCAACCCATTAATTAACACCCAAAAATGCACACATCCATGCTTTCTCCTCTCTCTCTATCTATCTCTATCTCCTTGTCCATCTCTCTCTCTAAAATGATAAATCCCCCAAAACTAGACCTAACATACTAAACAATTCCAAAAGCTAAGCTACCATTAAAGAATAAAAAAAAAAAAAAAAGGTCGTACCTAGTGCACAAGGCTCCCGCTTTACGCAGGGTCTGGGAGAGGTGAATGTACAATAAAAAAAAAAAGAACTATCTTTGATTTGAGGCATGCAGCGCAAGATCCGGCACCCACTCTTAGCAGGGTTCGTTCATGACCCCTACCCGTTTCCCTGAAATCCTAACGACCCATATGGTCTTCTCTGACCATACCCACTCTCCCACTTGTGAAATCCACCTGCAGCAACAGTGCCGAGAACCATTCCCCTCCCCCTTGCTCTCCTTCCATCGCCATCTCTCTCTCTCTCTCTCTCTCTCTCTCTCTCTCTCTCTCACAGAGCCTTCATCCCCGAAACCCTCATTCAACGACAACAAATGAAACGTACCCGGTTACCCCTTATCTGGCCCAAAACCGAAAGGACAAAATTGTCCCTCCCGATACACCATCCCCACCATCGAACTATTATTTTGTATGGGCAAAATTGTAATTTAAAAATTTGGGCTTGACCGAGGGCCAGGCTTCTCAGCTAAAATCAATACATTTGGGCTTGGCTGCAAGCCGGGCTGCTCACCTAAAGGCAACACAAAGAGCAATGGCATTGTTGTAATTAAACTGAAATTCGGATTGGAACACTATTCATTTCTACAGTGCCAATTGAGAAACTTTCTTTAGACTAAAGTAATAATGCCAAATACTCCTTCAGCTGTCGGTGCAGCAGCCTAAGGTAATTATGTTATCCTTTTAATATTTTAGTCTTTCATATTGAATGTTAAAAATGTATGCTTTATTGTTTTCCCTTATGAACCTGTAAACTGTGTTGGCTGCTCATCCAGCTTTCCTATTTGATTGTAATCAAACGGGTTGCCCTAGGGGCTTTTCTCTTTAATTTAGTTCTTTCCTTTCCTAGCAAAAATAAAAAAGTAATATTTCTTTATGGCGAGCCTTTTCTAAAGTAATATTTACTAAGCCTTATGTTGTACTTCTATCGCCCTGCCCTTGGAACTCTCCTTATACAAAAACTATCAGCTTTTTACATACTAAAGACAAGTATATTTTCCAGTATTAACTAGATAAAAGCTTGGAATAAGATATATGTGACCGTGGTGACAAGACTTGTGAAATGCCGATTACTTATGTTTAGTCTATGTATTTTAGAATTCTTCAAAGACTCCCTCCAGCTTATGCACATTTTCCTTGGATTGTTTTCATATTATTTATAATTTGGTGTGCCAAATTTGTATACAACAACAACAACAACAACAAAGCCTTTTCCCACTAAGTGGGGTCGGCTATATGAATCCTAGAACACCATTGCGCTCGGTTTTGTGTCATGTCCTCCGTTAGATCCAAGTACTCAAGTCTTTTCTTAGGGTCTCTTCCAAAGTTTTCCTAGGTCTTCCTCTACCCCTTCGACCCTGAACCTCTGTCCCGTAGTCACATTTTCGAACCGGAGCGTCAGTAGGCCTTCTTTGCACATGTCCAAACCACCGGAACCGATTTTCTCTCATATTTCCTTCAATTTTGGCTACTCCTACTTTACCTCGGATATCCTCATTCCCAATCTTATCCTTTCTCGTGTGCCCATACATCCCACGAAGCATCCTCATCTCCGCTACACCCATTTTGTGTACGTGTTGATGCTTCACAGCCCAATATTCTGTGCCATACAACATCGCTGGCCTTATTGCCGTCCTATAAAATTTTCCCTTGAGCTTCAGTGGCCTACGACGATCACACAACACGCCGGATGCACTCATACACTTCATCCATCCAGCTTGTATTCTATGGTTGAGATCTCCATCTAATTCTCCGTTCTCTTGCAAGATAGATCCTAGGTAGCGAAAACGGTCACTTTTTGTGATCTTCGCTAGATTGCTCCGGTCATTAGTGTGGATAAGTATATAAATGGATAGAGATAGGAAAGCAAACACAAGATGTACGTGGTTCACCCAGATTGGCTACGTCCACGGAATAGAGGAGTTCTCATTAATTGTGAAGGGTTTACACAAGTACATAGGTTCAAGCTCTCCTTTAGTGAGTACAAGTGAATGATTTAGTACAAATGACATTAGGAAATATTGTGGGAGAATGATCTCGTAGCCACGAAACTTCTAAGTACCGGAGTGCGGTATCGTCTTGACTTGCCTTATCTGTCTCATAGGTAGATGTGACATCTTCTCTGGAAGTACTCTTCCTCCATCCAGGGGTGGTATCTGTAACTGGTGGAGATGCACAAGGTAATGTATCAATTTCACTTGAAGCTTACTTGTAGTTTCATGCTTGGTCAAGCGCGATACAAACCATGTAGTAGGAGTCCCCCAAGTCGCCGAGCTAGGGGATCTGCTGAAAGAGGTGAAAGACAAGGTAAGCAATCAGAGCTCCTGCTGATTGTTCACATTCTCCCTAGCTTGCAGGCAGCATGAAGGATAAAGAGAAGAAAAATGAGAAGAGATGATATGGGATACTTTTGCTTTTGAAGAAGTAACTTTCCACATGCTTATTCTTGAACTGGGCTGGAGGGTTTTCTGGTTTCCTCCAGAGTATAAGGCCGACTGAAGAATTTGAGGGTCAAAACAAGTCCATCAAATCTAGAGTACGTTCGACCCTACTAATATGGGATACTTTTGCTTTTGACAGAGTAGTGGATGTATCGGCACGTGTGCTGTTACGCTTGTCTCCACATGCTTCCTTGTATCCTTCTCACTTGCCCTATCTGTTCCTCAGGCAGACGCGGTATCTTCCCTGGAAGCATAAGATGTTGAAGATGAGTACTTGAGAGCAATGCCAGGTAAGTAATCAGGTAAGGGGTTCCATGCAGTCAGTTCCTGGCTGGAAGCTTGATTCCAAGTGCTGACTGATTGCTCTCTTTCTCCTTGTCTTGCAGGTAAGAACAAGGCCAAAGGAAAAGACAGGGAAAAAGCATGATATGGGATACTCTTGCTTTTAACCCTGATGATATGAGATATTCTTGCTCTAGTATAGCTTGTTTACAGAGGTATTATCGGGGGGAAAGAAAGCTGAATATTTCGAAAGGCTTCGTTGGGAGTGCCCTCTCAGATAAGAGAAAGGGTTGAGCATTTTTGCAGGTCTGCCTGTCCGTTAGGGATGGAGGTCGACATATATAGGAGTCTCCCTAACATCAAGTAATAATGGTATTCCTTTACCCTGCTTGGTCATAGCACGGTAGTGGGAGCTGCCAGCTTCACATGTTTTAACTCTGTCAGAGCACTTTGAAAAAGTGGTCTGTGGTATCTGAAAAGCTGATGTTGCGTGTGAAGATTACAGACAAGCTTTATCCAAGGAGATCCAGCTCTTGAAGTTGGGAAAGTGGTGCCTCTTCGGTTTTCGAACAAGCAATCCTGTCGGGGATCTGGCTCTCGAGATTCGGAGAACGATGCCTCTTCGATTTTTGAGAAAGCAATCCTGCTGGGGGTCTGGCTCTCGAGATTCGGAGAGCGGTGTCTCTTCGATTTTTGAGAAAGTAATCATGTTGGGAGTCTGGCTCTCGAGATTCGGAGGGCGGTGTCTCTTCGATTTTGGAGCAAGCAATCTTGTTGGGAGTGTTTTCTCGAATGTGAGTAAAGGTTGGGCATGTTTGCTAGTCTACCTTGCCACGAAGCACAAAGGTTGACATACAGGGACTTTCCAATTATCCAGCAGTGGTACTGTTCCTTTACCCTCTCTTCGATTTTTGAGAAAGTAATCATGTTGGGAGTCTGGCTCTCGAGATTCGGAGAGCGGTGCCTCTTCGATTTTGGAGCAAGCAATCTTGTTGGGAGTGTTTTCTCGAATGTGAGTAAAGGTTGGGCATGTTTGCTAGTCTACCTTGCCACGAAGCACAGAGGTTGACACACCGGGACTTTCCAATTATCCAGCAGTGGTACTGTTTCTTTACCCTTGTGGGTAATAATATGGTAGCTAGACCTTCAAAATTTATGTGTCTAAACTTTGTTAGTGTTGTTTCTTTGCAATTCTTTTACCCTTCTTGGTCAGAGCGATGTAATGGGAGCTGCAAGCTTCACGTGTCTCAACTTTGTCAGAGAACTTTGGCAAAGTTATCTATGGTACCCATGAGCTACTGTTGTGTGTGGGAAGTGGGTGATTGAACAGTACGATTCATGTGCTTTCTACTTCACCAGAAATCTTCGAAAGAATGCCCATAATTTCCGCAAAGCTGAGTGTGCGTGTGACAGGTGCTGACAAGGCTGGAAAAGTAGGTGCCTCTTCGTTTACTGAGATCGGCCCTCGTGGTCTCTGAACAGCCCAGCTTTTGAGAAAGCAAGCCTCTTCGATTTCTGAGATCGGCCTTCGTGGTCTTTGAGCAGCCCAGCTTTTGAGAAAGCAAACGCCTCTTCGATTTCTGAGATCGACCCTCGTGGTCTCTGAGCAGCCCAGCTTTTGAGAAAGCAAACGCCTCTTCGATTTCTGAAGCTTCGTCGAGTGCAGATTTTTATAGAGGCTGACATTAAGTTCCAAAGCACACTTGAATATCCACCAGTAGAAGCTCCATTCTTGCACTTCTAAGATCTTGATTTGTTCGATCTCTTCTCTCTTCAACACCTTTGAAAATGTCTGGCCCCTCCGACCGTCGTTTTGACTTGAACCTTGTTGAAGAGGCAGCCCCGCCTTCTCCAGACAACATATGGCGCCCATCCTTCGTCTCCCCTACTGGTCCTCTTACCGTTGGGGATTCCGTGATGAAGAATGATATGACCGCTGCGGTAGTGGCCAGGAACCTTCTCACTCCCAAAGATAACAGACTACTTTCCAAACGGTCTGATGAGTTGGCTGTTAAGGATTCTCTGGCTCTCAGTGTTCAGTGTGCAGGTTCTGTGTCTAATATGGCCCAACGCCTATTTGCTCGAACCCGCCAAGTTGAATCATTGGCGGCTGAAGTGATGAGTCTCAAACAGGAGATTAGAGGGCTCAAGCATGAGAATAAACAGTTGCACCGACTCGCACATGACTATGCTACAAACATGAAGAGGAAGCTTGACCAGATGAAGGAATCTGATGGTCAGGTTTTACTTGATCATCAGAGATTTGTGGGTTTGTTCCAAAGGCATTTATTGCCTTCGTCTTCTGGGGCTGTACCGCGTAATGAAGCTCCAAATGATCAACCTCTGATGCCTCCTCCTTCTAGGGTTTTGTCCAGTACTGAGGCTCCGAATGATCCCCCTCCGGTGCCTTCTCTTTCTGGGGCTCTACCGACTGCTGAGACTTCTCCTAAGCAACCTTTGTGAAGGCTCCCTCTTGTTTGTTTATTTTGACTCAAGTATATGTACATATTTGTAACTTATCGGGGATATCAATAAATAAGCTTTCCTTCATTTCAACGTATTGTGTTAAATACACCAAAGCCTTCTTCGCTAAGTTCTTTGAATTTTCTTTTGTTGAAGCTTTGTGAGTGGAGCATATAGGTTGAGGTAGTGTTCCCTTAATTTCCCGAGTGAGGAAAACTTCTCGGTTGGAGACTTGGAAAATCCAAGTCACTGAGTGGGATCGGCTATATGAATCTTAGAACGCCATTGTGTTCTGTCCTGTGTCATGTCCTCCGTTAGATCCAAGTACTCTAAGTCTTTTCTTAGGGTCTCTTCCAAAGTTTTCCTAGGTCTTCCTCTACCCCTTCGGCCCTGAACCTCTGTCCCATAGTCGCATCTTCTAATCGGAGCGTCAGTAGGCCTTCTTTGCACATGTCCAAACCACCGTAACCGATTTTCTCTCATCTTTCCTTCAATTTCGGCTACTCCTACTTTACCCCGGATATCCTCATTCCTAATCTTATCCTTTCTCGTGTGCCCACACATCCAACGAAGCATCCTCATCTCCGCTACACCAATTTTGTGTACGTGTTGATGCTTCACCGCCCAACATTCTGTGCCATACAGCATCGCCGGCCTTATTGCCGTCCTATAAAATTTTCCCTTGAGCTTCAGTGGCATACGTCGGTCACACAATACGCCGGATGCACTCTTCCACTTCATCCATCCAGCTTGTATTCTATGGTTGAGATCTCCATCTAATTCTCCGTTCTTTTGCAAGATAGATCCTAGGTAACGAAAACGGTCGCTCTTTGGTATTTCTTGATCTCCGATCCTCACCCCTAACTCGTTTTGGCCTCCATTTGCACTGAACTTGCACTCCATATATTCTGTCTTTGATCGGCTTAGGCGAAGACCTTTAGATTCCAACACTTCTCTCCAAAGGTTAAGCTTTGCATTTACCCCTTCCTGAGTTTCATCTATCAACACTATATCGTCTGCGAAAAGCATACACCAAGGAATATCACCTTGAATATGTCCTGTTAACTCATCCATTACCAACGCAAAAAGGTAAGGACTTAAGGATGAGCCTTGATGTAATCCTACAGTTATGGGAAAGCTTTCGGTTTGTCCTTCATAAGTTCTTACGGCAGTCTTTGCTCCTTCATACATATCCTGTATAGCTTGGATATATGCTACTCGTACTCCTTTCTTCTCTAAAATCCTCCAAAGAATGTCTCTTGGGACCCTATCATACGCTTTTTCCAAATCTATAAAGACCATGTGTAAATCCTTTTTCCCATCTCTATATCTTTCCATCAATCTTCGTAAGAGATAGATTGCCTCCATGGTTGAGCGCCCTAACATGAACCCGAATTGGTTGTCCGAAACCCGTGTCTCTTGCCTCAATCTATGCTCAATGACTCTCCCAGAGCTTCATTGTATGACTCATTAGCTTAATACCCCTATAGTTCATGCAATTTTGTACATCGCCCTTATTCTTGTAGATAGGCACCAAAGTGCTCATTCGCCACTCATTCGGCATCTTCTTCGTTTTCAAAATCCTATTGAAAAGATCAGTGAGCCATGTTATACCTGTCTCTCCCAAAACTTTCCACACTTCGATTGGTATATCGTCTGGGCCTACTGCTTTTCTATGCTTCATCTTCTTCAAAGCTACAACCACTTCTTCCTTCCGGATTCTACGATAAAAAGAGTAGTTTCTACACTCTTCTGAGTTACTCAACTCCCCTAAAGAAGCACTTCTTTCATGTCCTTCATTGAAAAGATTATGAAAATAACCTTTCCATCTGTCTTTAACCGCGTTCACTGTAGCAAGAACCTTTCCATCCTCATCCTTGATGCACCTCACTTGGTTTAGGTCCCTTGTCTTCTTTTCCCTTGCTCTAACTAATTTATTGTCATGCACCTCTAATCTTCTGGTGAAATAGTTTTGAGCTTAGGAGGAGGTGCAACAGAACAAGATGGGGACCTCATAGCTAAAGTATTTGGATCAATACGCAAGACATGGAAAGCTGATGAAAAATACTTTTGACGCACTTACTGGCCTGAGGTTTGTGGCTTTGTGTCTATTTGATTCTGGGGTGTAGCCCACACGACTAAGAGTATCCTGCGCAGTAAGTTTACAGAACAAATCCAGTTCCAAATAAATGAAAAAAAAATAATATTGAGATTATAAAGCCCCATATATCATAAAAAGCCAGGAACTTGGATGAGAAAATGCATTCTTCTTGTGACTTTAATATGAAATTTCAATACACTAGCCAACAGAGACAGATGAATTAATTTTTACCATCCACCAAGCAAAAAATTTTACTTGCTACATTTCTACCTAAATTGTGATGGCTCTCAAACTAAGCTATTCTTGGTCAATCACCAAAAGTAAGAATTGCTTAAAGCTGCGACAGGTTGAAATCCCATATTTTCTATAAAGGCGACCATTAGCAAAACTCACCTATTTTATGATCAAGTCAATGCAGATGCTTTATGAAATGCACATTTTGTCAAAACCCTGAATATTTCTTTGTTGCAGCATTCTGGAAACATGGACTTGCATTCACAAAACAACAGTATAATTTGTTATTCAAATTCACGCAACTTGAGCTTAATTATTTCCACAGCCGTAGAATTTGTAATTTTATAGGATACAGAAATACATATCTCAATTCTATACATATCTTTTCTTTCTCCAACTCCAAATTTTCTTCACTTCATAGGAGGCATTTTCTTCATTTGTATAAAACCCTCTTCCTCTACTATCACTGCCCAAAAACACTTAAATGCAAACATGAATATTATGTGTGTGTGTGTGTGTGTGTGTATTCACACTACTTCACTAAAATGGTGCTAAGGTTTATAGCTTCAGTTTGGACATATAACAAGATAACTCCTCAGATATTGCAAAATGTTCTATACTCTTCTGTACTGATGCTCAAGTAATATCCATCCAGATGAACTTGAACATGCAGATTCCATTGAGTTTTGTGCCACCAGTCTGGTTATATAAGTGTCTTACACAGAGCTTCATTATGCTCACCTTCTAAAAACCACCTCTTACTTACTATATACACACCTAAACACGCAAATAGTGCCAGTACCATCTACTTATTTCAGACTCACCCATTTCATGTTACTTCATCATAAATCAATTTGATTTGAGTGCATGCAGAGAACTATTAGATACCTATGGCGCCCAGGCAAGAGTTTCCAATACAAAACTTTAATGTATCACTTTTCTATACTTTACCAAGCACAATATCTATGGGATTACCAGAATTTAACTCTACATTCAATCAATCAAGTTAACAGGACAATGTTGTCAATAGTTTGAGACCTAAATTTTGTTCAACAATATCATCCTCATAAAAGGCTATCACAGGTTCTTTCTCCTCTAAAATAGTGTTTTCATGTACCAATAAGTTTCATCTCATTTCTTCAGGTCTCATTCGTTTTCTAACAATCATTAACCAAACTGTGAGACCAACAAAAAAAATGCAGGAACCGAAAAATAAATACCTTGAAACGGACGGTCTCTTGATTGTATTGTTTCTCATTGCCAAGCATCAAAACCAAATTGTTCTTCCAATGCTCAACATGCTCTGGCTTCCATCATCTTCTAGTTGGGCAAGTGTTCTACCAAAGTTTGAAAACTTAACACACTCAGAAAAACCAACATCCCACATTAAAATCCACTCTTAACTTTACAGTTCTTGGAACGTATCCAACAAGACCATACCTTTTCAAATAAGTTAACCTGGATATCGCCTTTCGAGTATAATCAAGAAGAACATTAGACTCTTTTTGCACTTTAGCCCTCTTCTCCTCCACACCCGTCTTCCTCAACGATATATCCCCCATTGCCACAAGAAAACTAAAACCCAATTCTCTTATGTCAGTCCGGCATTCAAACAACAATGTACAACCCGCATTTCATATGGCATTCAGAATTCAAACAACAGTGTAAAACCGAAATTTCTTATAATTATTTAAGCACAACGGGTCAGTATTCGAAGCACAATGTAACACCCAGGATTCAAAAACACACACCTGCTGAGCTCAATGTCTCTTATATTCAACAAATTGGCTACATTGGCTAAAACCTGAGCTGAAGACACTACGTTCGAACCCAAACCCTACTGTGCCAAACCCACACTCCCCAATATCTCTCTGATCCTCGCAGCTAACACCCACAAACACAAAAATTCAAATTTTGAAGAGAAAAACTCATACAGATATACAAATTCAACAACAACGTATCTAACATGGACTCTCCCTCCACGGAAACAAACCCGGAATATTTCAGTTTTAAACAGATAAAGCTCCAGAGTTTTTAGAGCTTGATTTGTCACTTGGTTTTGTGTAATTAATATGAGCCCCGCCAAAGTGTCCTTAATCTGAGAATGTAGCCCACGAATCACATTAACCTTCACGATACCAGGGCCACAGTAAATGACAAGCATCTGCAATTCAAAAATTAATCATAGATACCAATTGCTCATAAGTTATTACTAGAAGATCATGTGCACCAATTTCAAGTGAAGAGCATAGCAAATACATCAGTGCCACTGTTTATGCCTTTGTCTACTATCCATGCATAAAACATTAAAATTTCAGCTGGATGGTAAGTGGGAGAAATCACATTGACCTAAGTGTAAGTGGAAGGGTGGAAGCAACCGAGGTTAAGCAGTCACATTCTGGTCTGGATAAAGTCTGCATGCATATCACTAACAACGTATCTAACATGGACTCTCCCTCCACATCCCCTGTAAGCTGTAAGGAGGACCTTCCAGCAGTTCCGAGGTATGTCTAGTATGCAATTGGCCACATCATTTACATTTAATTAGAATATGACACTAGAGAACGATACCAAAGCATGACAGTATACTAATACATCCACATGAAGCATTATACAATACGAAAAATTGTTTACTCCACATGACTTTGTTCATATGAAGTCAATCAGGGAAGTTGTAACTTGTAACCACCGCTTAAGATGCAATTCTAAAGACAAATCAGAAATCTATTACCAACTGTTACATAGGTCTGTCCAAATGAACAACCGGTTTGGGGATAAAGCATAGATAGGGATAGAAGAACAATAAGAAGAATACAGAAAAATACATTCTGAAGTTTAAAAGGAATCACTTTTCTACATGATATACAGACATTGAACTCTTCGACAAAAGAATACAGACATCAAACTCAAACAAGCTTCTAAATATGAAACAAACACTGGAAACTACGCACGTGAGCTGCTTGCCAAACAACAAAAGGATGCTAAAACACATTATACAGATCTAATCGTAAACCTCAATTCTAACATCAAGTAATTTCATATCCTTCAAAGGAAAATCCAGCATCTTTTATTTTCACAAGACTTTTGTGAATTCCTTAAATCTTATATCATTTATTGTAATCTTCAAATGAAATTACGCCATCGGTGGCCTGGTAAGAATCTGGTTACAACTAAGCATGCATGCATAGGTTGCATTGAGATTTATCAAAAAACAGAAAAAGGTCATCGCACCAAAGAAGTCACAAGCACTGAATCAGCCTTGCTTCTTCTTTTAGGACCATAGATAAAAAAAATCTGAGACGCATTCATGAGTAGCGCAATCATACACATATTGCTAAACCCCATTGCAGCTCAAACCTTAAAATTGCCAAATTCGTGAACGCATAAGATTTCGAAACTCGACACAAAATTAATCCAAGTGCAAGAATGAAGAAAAAGAAAACAGCCCAGAACCCCGAAAGTCTTGTTTCTTTGATTCTTCGTCACTAGATAAAGCAGTTATATGACATGCAAAGTAAGATTTGCATGAACATTTGCTTTTATTGTGTTCCCAAACTGAGATGGACAACATTCATAATAGTCACCAAAACAACATACCAAATAATTTTAAGGACAAGACACATATTGCCAAAATCTTAAACCCTAAACCTCAAAATTTCCAAATTCGTGAGCACATGGGTTTCGATATCCGACGCATGATACAAGTACCAGAAATTCCTCTATCTTTGATTCTCTTCCATTTCCAGTAAATAAAAATAAATAGAAAAAAAATAAAATTAAGGAAAAACAAGGCATGAATTGGTTACCCTGTCAGAAGGGTCGGTGCAATGAGTGGTGGAGAAGCGGAGGCGCCCGATATAGGGAGTGGGGCCGTGGAGGAAGCGGAAGTCTTGGAGAGAGAGGTCGATTTCAGAGGCGGGAACAGAATAGCCTCTGTCCCTCAGCATCTCCAGCACCGTTCTCCGTGACAGGTAGTATCTCTGGCTCTCTGCGCTACCTTCGTCTAATGTGGCTGGTCAAGCAAGGCCCCAGAATTTCCCCGTTGCTTTCCCCATTCGCTGGCTCTCCCTCCACCTCCATCTCTCTCTTTCCACGGTCCACCTGTCGGTGCAAGGCAAGGGTCCGGGCCCTAAACTTGCCCTCCAACCCAAAAACCATCCTCCACCGGTCCAGTCCAAATTAGAAGGGCAAGTGATGGGCCTATTAAAGTCCGGCCCTGCACCAGCGGGCAAGGCTGTCAGCCACGTTCTGATATTTATTTGTCGTTGGCGCGTGAATGCACACGTGAACTCGAAAAGACTACCAAGGTTATCTTCCTAGTTCTGATGATCCTCTTGCAACCAAACTATTGAAAAGAGTAATTTAACTTCAACAATAGCAATCAAACATAACTGGAGCCATCCTTTGACGTCGTAAAAAAACGGTAACGTTCCAAAATAAAAGGGCCAATCGTCAAAGTAAAGGTAGATGGGATTCAAATGAGGTGGCTAATGTACACAAAATTGATAGCTGCCTAATTGTGTAACCCATCATTACCCGTGTTGTGACTCACCAAATACAAGAAACAATGGCCAGTTACAATCTCAGTTTCTACGGTAGCTAGGTTATTGGGATTTCTTTTGTATATGGATAAAGGCACTATACCTACAAACAGCCTGCTTTCCAAGGATATCATGTGTGCTAGGTAATAGGGATTTCTTTTGTATTCAGGTGAGTGCTTAACGGATTAACCCATTAATCTTCCGTTAAATAACCGATCATTTTGGGTCAACTCCTTATTAATGGATCAACGTGTTAATCCCCGTTAAATTGTTAGTGGGTGTTAATAGGTTGAGTTTGAGTCCCGTTACCTTAATAGATTGGATTCCAGTGACCCATTAACTTAACGAGTCAGATGAAACCCAACCCATTTACTGGTCTAGTTTCTGGATATGGTGAGCTTATGACACGCCCCGACCCTGATATTCCCCGAATACCAGTATAGACACGTGCTGGCTGACACCCGAGGGTGACGAAAGCCATTTATTGATTACAAGAGAAATGATTAGGAGGAAATATTCATGAATAAACATTAGAATCTAGAAGTAATAAACAAGGTTTAAGGAAATGTCTAGAGTGTACAGAACACTTTCTGAAACAAGATCACAAAAGGAAAGATCATTACAGGATATCACATAAGTGAGTGATAGATTGCTACTGGTAGGGGAATGCCTCGTACGTCGTGTCGTAGTCCTCGTTTCTAAGACTTGAATGGAGGTGCAAAACAAAGGTGAGTGAACCAAGTTCATATATACAATAATAATAAAACAGTTATCAAGATACTAACCCTCACAGTTTATATAAAGAAAACTACTAACATAATAAGTGATGGTTTTACTGAAAATCCTAGCATGCCAAAAATATCTCAAGAGACATCCGTAGCTAGGGATTATTTCTCCCGGCCTATCTGCCAACACCAGATCCTCGCCCCAGACGGCATAGTGTTCACTAGGTACGCACAAAGAGTTACGCCTCTAAAAAATAATCACTTCATAGTATAAAGTCATCCATCGTTTATACTATAAAAAGGGGTTTCGAAAACATGTTCTAACATCCTATCGTCATCCATCAGATAGTCTACCAGTTTATGGTTTTTATAGAAAATACGATATATTAAAATATAACTCAATATAGGCTAACAATTAATTCCTCACCAAAAACGCAAGACGAGAGTCAACATATTAAATAAACATGCTTAACATAAAATCAAATTATAAACTCGTAAGACATGCTATTCATTTATGAAATTGAACTATAAAATCATGAAAATTTAGAAGGGGTCCACTCACAGTACTTCTCCATCGAAAAGCCGTGAAGTTAGCAAATATGCAAAAACCATAATAATTGCCCCTAAACACAAAAATGGTAATAAATAAATAAAAGGGGTTTTTAAAGAATTTGGGCTTGAATTAAATAAAATAAAGGATTTAGGTTGGATGGTTAGAGCCTAATGAGTTTAGGGCAAAGGGTTTTTGGGTTAAAAAAATTTAGGGTGCAAAGGTGGTTTGGGCCACACAACCAAAAAAAATTTAGGGTGCAAAGGTGGTTTGGGCCACACAACCAACACACACATACACTACACTACACACACACATACACTACACTACACACACACACACACACGCACTACACCATGCACACACACACATACGCACTACATAACACACACACACGTGCATGCACATTACACATGCACCCACCTGCACACACATATGCACACATAGCACAACACACACACACACACGTGCATGCATACACCCACACACATGCACGACAAACACATAACACACACATGCACCATCACTAAAATCTGCAGAAGACCCAGATTACGGCCTGAAGGCCTGGTGCTCACCGGAGAAGAACACCGGAGCTTTTACAGCTCAGGCCGACAGCGAACACATGACTTAGGCTCTTATCTAGGTACTAAAATGTAGAGGAAGGTAAGAGGAGTATTTCTATACCTTGGGCTTGCCGTAGAATGACTAGAGGTGATCGGAAAACCTCTTCAATGGTCACGGTTCGCCGGAGATGGGTGAACTCTCCCTGTGCCGATTTCATTCTTAAAACCTTGATAAAAACAAGATGAAACCCATTAAACATCATGCATGCATCATCAACAACGATTTAAAAGGAGATCTAAAGTTTCCCCAACCGGAAAATTTAGGAAAACTCGTCGGAGGTTCATTTTCCTGGGTTCGCCAATCTCGTTGTGACGGGGGAGAGAGACAAAGGCTAGGTTTGACAATGATGATGATGTCCTCGAGCATATGCAACTGTGGGTGTGAGTGTGCGATCACGGTGAAGAGAGGGAGAGAAGTATACGGGAAAGGGAAGAAGGAGAGGGAGAGAGAGATGAGTGAACTGAGAGAGATGATGGCTCGGGGGAGCAAAAATTAGGGGGTGGGCCCCTTGGGCTCACCAAATAAGAATTAAGACTATTTTTTTTAAATAAAATGGAGGGGTGGAGTGTTACAATCTACCCCTCTTAAAAGAATTTCGTCCACAAAATTTAAAATCAATTACTAAATTAAAATAGGAAAAAATAGGAAAAAGAATGTATGTATACATATAAAGAGAAATCAAGTTAGACTGGGTGCACAAAAGAGAATATGCCACACCGTCACGAACGGGTTCCAAAATCCTCTATCATGCCTCAAAGCTCACTTTCTTCTCCATAAGTGTAAAAGTAAAAAACATACTTATAAAGATATAAAGTCGAAAACACAAAATAGCTTAAGGTCAACAATAAGTACGCAAAATACGATAACGTCAAAATATATATTTGATAACATATAGGTCAAAAACTTCATGCTGAACTTAAAATTGAAAACGGAAAACACTTTCCTCAAAACATTTGTAACGACAAAAACAAATAACTAACTAAAGGAAGTTAAAATACTTGTACTGAAACACATCGCCTAAGGGAGTGATCCTTAAATATATATTCTCATTTTTACCTAGCATGAGGCATTTTGGGAGCTCACTGGCTTCGGGTTCCCTTGGAACTCCGAAGTTAAGCGAGTAGCGCACGAGAGCAATCCTATGATGGGTGACCCATTAGGAAGTTCTCGTATGAATTCTCAGAAACAAAACCGTGAGAACGTAATTGAGGCCCAAAGCGGACAATATCGTGCTACGGTGGTGGAGCGATCCCAGGATGTGATGGATCATGGGTCGGGCTGTGACAGATTGGTATCAGAGCCAATCCTGGACCGGAAATGTGCTGATGAGGACGTCGGGCCCTTAAGGAGGGATTGTGACATCCCACATCGCCCAGGGGAGTGATTCTTAAATGTATGTTCCCATCCCTACTTAGCATATGCCTTTTTGGGAGCTCGCTAGCTTCGGATTCCCTTGGAACTCCGAAGTTAAGCGAGTAGTACGAGAGCAATCCCATGATGGATGACTCATTAGGAAGTTTTCGTGTGAGTTCCCAGAAAAGAGAGTGCATTTTTGCTCACCACCATTTAGTGTGGTGTATGCTCACCATCCTATTTATCACCGTTAGATGAGTTTGAATTTCGAGATTCGTGTAGTAGATAAGTACAAATCTCGAAATTCAAACTCATCTAATGGTGAGCATACACCACACTAAATGGTGGTGAGCAAAAATACTTCCCAGAAACAAAACCTTGAGGACGTACTCAGGGCCCAAAACGGACAATATCGTGCTACGGTGGTGTAGCGGGCCCGGGATGTGATGGACCCCGGGCCCAGATGTGACAAACCCCAGGCCTGGATGTGACAGCTCAAGGTCCCGTGTCTCTGGTTTATCCTATGTTGACTCCTCATATTTAGCAACCAATACCATTTGCCAAGTCCGTTGGTGGACCTGTGCTTTTCATGACAAATGCATTGCAGTGTCCTACAATTGCGAATCAGCCCTCGCCTGCCCTGCCCTCGATCCTTGGAATTATCAAGAGTTCAGGTAAAAAATATTAACAGCTTCCTGATTGAGAACTGTGACTTACGAGTACTCTCAATGAAAAACAGACAATTTTCGACAATAATTACAGATAGATGTTCAACAGTCTAACCGTTTAAAAACTACAATACAAGGAAATTAACTTAAAACAAGAGGTCTGTCAAATACTTATTGCGGCCCAGTGGCTGGCATATAAGCTTCTCCTGCTCCTGAACTTCATGGGGAAAAAACAACCAGATCTTGCTTTACTAATGAGGTAGGGTAACACTGCAACACAAAGAAAAAAAAGGATTAAATTGGACCAATCAGATCAGGTACAATGTGATTTCCACCACATCACTAGAAAAATATATATAATGACCGCCTGAGCATGCTACTACTAGCTACGGACTATAAACTCTGTCAATTACAATGTATCCGTTTGCTTCACTCGAAAATGGATTATAATCTAGCTCCCGGCATACTATGATTAAAATGAAGCTAGACCATCAACTATAATCTCCAACCAGTACCTTGATTTTCTTGTCACAGAGAATAGTATGATGCCCCTTCTCCATAGCCGATAATGCCACTTCTCTTGTCCTGAATTCAAGATACCCATAATGTTTATGTTCATGGTTGTGCACCATTACTTCTATAACATCTCCATCTCCAACATCAGATATGTCATGGAAATGACGATAGAGATCGGCTTCAGTAACCTACAGAAGATTAATTGCAAATTAGATGTACAACATATTTTTCTTTCTTTCTTTCCACAACAAATATGATCAACCACCACCAAAATCATTCACCCACATATATGTATACATATGACCTTGTGACACTGGTTAACTAATAGTACAGTAAAACGATTAAAACAACTAACGTAGGGCTAGCTCGTGTTTGGATACTCTAAATCATTATTATATGTTCTTGAGACAAATGAGACCTAAGCATTGTTGGGTTTTTTCCAGCCCATGATAAGTTGCCCTACGTCTATAAGGAATTATAGTCTTAGAGGATTAAATTGTTTTCTCAATTGAAGTTGTTTTCCCAATTGGAGTTAGTTTCTCAATTGGAGATGGATTCATAACTAGATTCCACTTAGGATCAGTAATCCTTATTGAAGAAGACCTTTATTATGTCTATATAAAAGGGCTATTGTACTAGTTTTGAGGAGGGAGCAAAACAATAATTTGTGTACCACTCAAGGAATTAGAGTGAGAGAATGTTGTAAGGGGCAAAGTGTGTGCGAGAGAAAAGAAAAGAGATAGTGTATTTCTTGTTCTTGTTCTTTCAGGTTTTTCGTCAAGTCCTAGTTCTAGAGATTTGGCAAGATTATTGGTTGTACTCATTATTGATATAGTGAAAAATTGTTGTTGCTATCCCGTGGACGTAGGCACATATTGCTGAACCACGTAAATTATTGGTGTTATTTATCTTTGTTATTTGTTTTTCGATTTCTGGAGTTTGTTCTTGCTTTTCCCATTTTTAAACGCGATATTCTCAACAAGTGGTATCAGAGCCAGGTTTGGCTAATATCGGTTTAGAATGGAGGGTGCAACCTGTTGTAATTGAGTTATGTGGAAATCAAGAGGAGGACATGCTTTACTGAAGGTGTTAAGAGCAAGCCAGCAAGTATGTCTGATGCTGATTGGACCAAGATGAAGATAAGCGATGTTTTCTGGCAAAGAGGTCTATAACTGCCTTTGCCAATGACGATGGGTATTGCGATCAGGGGGAGCCAGGTCAAGAGAAGTCTAATCAAGAGGGTCTTGGTTAATGAGTAGATCGATCAGGGGGAGCTTGGTTATGGGTAATTCGATCAGAGGGAGTCTGGTCATGAAAAGTTCGATTAATGGGAGTTTGGTCAAGAGGAGCAATCCTATTTTGATATACCTTCCTCATGGTCTAGAGGGGAGATTGTTGGGTTTTTTCCAGCCCATGATAAGTTGTCCTATGTCTACAAGGAATTATAGTCTCAAAAGGATTAAATTGTTTTCTCAATTGGAGTTGTTTTCCCAATTGGAGTTAGTTTCTCAATTGGAGAAGGATTCATAACTAGATTCCAATTAGAATTAGTAATCCTTATTGAAGAAGACCTTTATTATGTCGATATAAAGCGGCTATTGTACTAGTTTTGAGGAGGGAGCAAAACAATAATTTGAGTATCACTCAAGGGATTGGAGTGAGAATGTTGTAAGGGGCAAAGTGTGTGCAAGAGAAGAAAAGAGATAGTGTATTTCTTGTTCTTGTTCTTTCAGGTTTTTCGTCAAGTCTTAGTTCTAGAGATTTGGCAAGATTATTGGTTGTACTCATTATTGATATAGTGAAAGATTGTTGTTGCTGTCCCATGGACGTAGGCACATATTGCTGAACCACGTAAATTCTTGGTGTTATTTATCTTTGTTATTTGTTTTTCGATTTCCGAAGTTTGTTCTCATTTTTCCCATTCTTAAACGAGATATTCCCAACAAGCATATTGCTATTTTCGTCATTTTCACATTAAGGAAAAAGTACGAACGTATGATAGTATTACCAAAATTCACTGGGCACGCAAGCCCACAATTATCTGATCCTATCCCACAATCCCTTGCTTTTTTCTGTCATTAAATTCTAGCCAATTAACCAACCAACTACCAAAAAAAAAAATGGCAACGTACACAACTCGAAAATGTATGCATCACCCAACTCAACCTTCTTTCCCAAAACATAATGTGCCAGCGTCCTTTACCTATAGCTTCAAAGTTCAAACCAAATCTTTGGGATAATGCACTAGTTGGTGGGAAAATAAAAAGTTTTCAAGTTATCCTAATCCTATGTGCCCGTGCGTAGACAATAAAATATAAAACCGTAAATCTGTATACAAGAGATATTTAATCACCAACCAGAGAGAGAGAGAGAGAGAGAGAGAGAGAACACAAAAGCATGATAATACCATGAGTTAAATAAGAAATTCTAAGAAATTCACTTGCCTGTGGAGCTAGATTGGCCACAAAAAATGAATAACGAAACCGTTGGAATTCTGTATTTGGCTTCTCATTATCATCATCCTGACCATTATTGCCATCCCCAGCATTTTCTAGTTCTATGACAGCTAGGAGATCCTTCACCCGAGAAGGGCACACCTGAGGAAAGTGTCCCTTTTCGTAACAATAAAAACAGTCCTTTAACTGAGCAAATGTATGATGATCACGTTTTATGTTGCAATATTGCGATTCAATGGAGCACATGTAAGTATGACAGACACTACACATTATTTCAGAGCCAGGTTCCACTTTTGTGCTAGGAGGGCACGATCGAGCCAATGGGCACCATGCAATGTGGTGGTCATTTTTACCACAAATGCTGCAAATATAACTTTCTTTCACAAGAGGGTGAGCAACCCAAGTGTCTACGGGCTTCTGATAATTGGGGCACTCCCAAGAGGTGTGCTCACCAACGTAGTCACAATAAGCACAAATCTCGCCACTGCTGACACTATCATCAGCACTATCGTAATCAGAGTCGAGATCCATTGTATCCTCTGATAGCTCCTCCCCCATAAAAGAAAAGGTGATGATGAAATGACACTGAATAATAATAGACATACATACTTAGTGGGAAAAGGCTTTGTTGTTGTTGTTGTATTCATATTCTATCTTCTCCATAAGCAGCATGTATGCAAAAGTGGAAATGGGGATGCTAGGTTAACTCTAGGTGCGTGTGCGCGAGCATGTAACTTAAGGTGCGTGTGTGCAAGCATGTAAGTTAACTTTAGGTGCGTGTGAGAGAGAAATCTGAGAGAATGAGCCGAATTTACCACCGAATCGCCCCCGAATCAATTCGGCAGTACTGGTACGGAATTCGGATGGTGAAGGACCCTATCCGGCAACTATGGCCTAGCTAGGTTCCTAACCCCTAACCTTAACCCCTAATCCCTAACCCTAACCCTAACCCTAACCCTAGAGGAAGGAAACAATCTAGACTTGGGTATTCATCACAGATAAATGATAAACCATATCTTCATGGGTAATGGAACTAATGCGGAATTTATTAGGATCCGTAAATAGCCAAACAAGCAGAATTGATAAAAAATAAATAAAATTAAAAAAAAAAAAAGTGTGCGTGTGTATAATAATTACCAGGACAGCAACGAATCAGGTGCACTAGATTGATTATTCGTTTTCTCTTTCTAATTTCTTTCTCCCCTGAAATCATAAGATAAAGAAATTAAAAAAGATTAAAAGATTAAAAAAAAAATTCGTTGGATAAATTGATTGAATCCACAAGTTTTAGCTAGATAGATCGGTCAGAGGCGGAGGAGAGGAACTTACTCTTGCGGCGTTTGAGAATCTCCTTAACTGAAAATCACAAAAAAAAAAAAAAATAATAATAATTAAAAAAATAATAACGATTATTACTATTAGGCAAGGGAAAGAAAAAGAATTACCCTTGCACGGGCTTGACGAGAGAGAGTTGCTTTCCATCGCACCGGCTTGACGAGAGCAGAGACCAGACGAGACCAGACGTGTGTAGTTGCAGAGGGAGATAACACGGTGCCCAACCTTCAAACAACGGCACAGAACAGATCCAGAATAAATAATTCAGGGTTATCGATTTTGTGCTAGGACCCTTTTCTCCTTACTTTTGGCATTTTATATTGGGTAAGCCGTCATCTGACTCATGAACTAAAATTGACCCCTCAACTATATTTTTGCTTAAATTAAGGACTTGAATTTTTTAAAATTAGCCAATTGGCCCATTCGGTTAGATTCCCTCCAATTTGTCTTTAACATGTCAGCATGTCACAAAACGCACCAATAAATTACACCATGTAGTAATAAAATAAAATAAACTTGTAATTGAAAAAACAAATATAAAAGCATAATTACTTATGAAAATAAAAGCAAAATCGTTCCGCAAACTGATTAAGAATTTTCATACCAAAATACAGTGATTTGAACAAAATGGACAAGATGGAAAATGAACTGCAAAAAAATGGGAACCGCATAGTAGCTTTGAAATCATTATTATTATTAAAAAACGTTCAAATGAATCTAAACATTTTTCAAATGAGTCAAATTGAATTCATTTGGCAAACTAAACGTTCAAATGCTTGGATTCAATCCTTGATAAAAATGAGTGTAATAAAATTTGAAAAATGTGGAGTGTAAGGAGATGTGGGGTATATAGAAATGCAATGTGTATGTCAAGAATGTAGGGTGTGAGGGTATTGTGGGTAAGCATATGTGGTATATTAAGATAATTTTTAATTGAAAAGGCAAATGTAGCGTATGTTAAGTATGTGGGGTTTGTTCAGTAGTATGTGGGGTGTTAATATAATAAGCCCTTACTTTTTTTCATTTTCACCATACCAAACAAAAAAGGTTAAATTAATGTGTCTTCCCAATTGACGCGTGACACCTCACTGGAGCAGTAGGCTGAACTTAAAATGGGCTTCATTTGCAGCTCTAAAAGGGATTTGTTATTTCTGTTAAGTATTATAAGTTAAGTTAGGTATAAGGTTAATTATGCATGTTCGTGGATGTAATTAGGTGGAATTTGTCGATTTACATGATTTTTTTTTTTTTTTTTTTTTTTGCAAATTAGGGTGTGTTGCGAACTTATGAAGCTATGTTGACATGTTATGTAGATGCTGGGGCGTTATTTGTAGTTTTGGTAAATTTGTAGTTTTGAGTAGGGATTGATTTTGTATCTGAATTTTTGTTAATTTAATAGTGATGGGATTGATTTTGTATTTGAATTATTGTAAGTTTTAAATTGGGGATTAAGACCTGGTTTGATATTGAGGTGATTCTAAAAAAAGTGGGTATAAAAAAAAGCTGGGAGTTTTATTGTGTTTGGTAAACATTCAGCTTCAGTTTTTTTTCACAGTTTTTGGTGAAAAAAAGCCAAAAATACAAAGCTGCAAAACCCAGCTTTGAAAAACCGACTTTTTTCACATTTGTTTTACATAAAAGTTTACCAATCACTATAATACTGTTTTTTTTTTTCAAAAGCACTTTTACAAAAAAGTTTACCAAACACTCTGCTGCTTTATTTCACAGCTGCTTATTCTCACAACACAGCAAAAACAACTTTTTTTCAAAGTACAGCAATACCAAACCAGTCCTAAAATTGTTGAAGTAATGATGCTCTGTTCACAACAGATGTAAAGCTATGAAGCTTTGGTGACAGGTTATTGTTAGGTTATGTATCGTTGATTGTTGGTGTGTGTGTGTATTGTTATGTGTACATGATATGGTAACCTAAGGCGTTTTACTAACAACCAGAGAGGAAGAAGGGTACATGGGAAGGCTTAACAACCTATCCCAAGCCCCCATATGTTAGGATTAATTAGGAAGAAGTTTAATGAGGCACATCTTGGTGCCTTTGGGGTAACCTACTTTAGTTACCTTCAGGGCGTGGATGAATTGGCCTTTAGTGAGCAATTGGTCCATGAGTTGTCGCTTCGTAGAGTGGAAAATCAAGGGGTTAAAGACCTAGAAGGGCTAACTTATTTAATAGGTTGTGAATTGACCCGGTTCACAATGCAAGACTTTTGCCTCATTACCGGGCAACGAGACATAAAGGTTGAGCCATAAAGTATTTAGCTGTTAAGGGAGTATTTTCCCAGAAAATTAGCATTGGTAGGTGAAATATCAAGCGTAGAAAGAAAAGGGGAAAGGTAAAACGAAGGCCATCCCCAAGAAAGTCAGCAAAAAAATATCCGTTACTTGTGATGAGCTTGAAAGGGAGTTTAAGGAGTGCAAAAACAGAGGCAATGCCTTCAAGCTAGGTATGGTATACTTTGTTGATGATGTATTAATAGGGCCAAAGAATAACGTTGATGTGAATCTAGACTACCTCGACATTATGGAGGATAATGGATAGGTTCAATAGGTTTGTATGGGGTTCCATCTCCTTTGAACAACTTCATGACAACCTCTCGTTTACTGCTTCAAGGAGAGGTAGAGGTAGAGTTGAGGGGGATGGTGAGGGAGATGAAGAGGAGGAAGAAGAAGAAGAAGAAGTTAGGGAAACGAAGAGGGCGTAGTAGTCTGAATTAGGATGCAAAGGAATTTCATACTCTTTTTAGGTAATATGTGTTGCTTTCAGGTAATATTGGCTTTATTAATGTGATTGAGTATTCATTTATTAACAAATATGTGCAGGTGTGGGCATACGGAAAAATTTCCTAACTTGAGAGGTGCCTAGGTTACTGCAAGGTGGTAGATCTGGCAGCTACACCGAAAATTTTACGATGCAAGACAACGAAGAAGCAGCCGATCCACGAGCAACTGCAGTTGTATATTGTTGATGCATAAAACCGGAGGTATTGGAACAACATAAATCCGACCATGAATCTGCAAAAAATGTAAATAACACAAGATGTATCGTGGTTCACCCCAAGGTTTGGGCTACGTCCACATTGATATTGTATTTATCTGAAAGGTGAGGGAGAGAATGTGAGAGCCTCTGTAATGAGAGTGAGGCTTTGAGAAGGGGTGAGAGGGCCTAAGAATTGGCATCTCCTAATTGTGAGGGTGAGGAGTCCTTTTATAGAATAAAGGCTCCTCACTTATTACATATTTGCCCATTCTTTTATTACATAATTACATTTAAATCCTCCGAGTATTTGTACGAGATCTAAATACAGAGGCCCTAAGTATGGTATAAACAGTAATCCCCCAAGTCTTCAATCAAGAGAGTCTTTTGGCTGGAGACTTGAGATTCAGTCAATGTGTGGGCCGAAGTAACTAGATGTTGTCTTGAACTGATGCTCGATATGAGGCGATGCTCAATATGAAATGATGCTTAACTAGAAGTAGCACATGTTGTGAGGCTGCTCGGCTCGTGGCTTATGTTGCCTTGGTTGGCTCGGCTTGTGGTGTTAAAGGTAAGGGAGTCCCTTTTATAGAATAAGGGCTCGCTCCTCAATACATGAATGATAGGCTAGAGTTGATGCTCTCTAATGATGGTGAGAAAGTCTCTTTTATAGAATAAGGGCTCGCTTCTCAATACATAAATGATGGGTTATGAGTGATGTTCGCGGCGAGGTGGTTGCTCAGCTGGCGGCAATGCTCCCTAATGAAGGTGAGGGAATCCCTTTTATAAAATAAAGGCTCGCTCCTCAGTACATAAATAATGGGTTAAGTCCCCCGAGTATTTCTCATGAGGCCTAGTTGAGGCCCAATATATGGTACATATTGTAGTCCCCCAAGTCTTCGGTCAATAGAGTCTGTTGGCTAGAGACTTCAATTTGAATCCATGTATGGGCCGAAGTGGCGGTTGTTCGGATGTGGTATTTGTATACCCTGCACTGAAGCTTTGTAAGTGAAGCTTTGTAGGTGAAGCTTTGCAAGTGAAGTTTTGAAGCTGGAGCTTTGTAAATGAAGTTTTTGAAGCTAGATCTTTTGTAAATGAAGCTTTTGAAGCTAGAGCTTTTGTAAATGAAGCTTTTGAAGCTAGAGCTGTATAAATGAAGCTTTTGAAGTTAGAGCTTTTGTAAATGAAGCTTTTGAAGCTGATTGACATGAGTGATGCTCATGAATGTTTATGTTGATTGACATGAGTGATGCTCATGGATGTTGACATGAGTGATACTTATGAATGTTGACATGAGTGATGCTCATGAATGTTTATGTATGATTGAATGAGTGATGTTCATGAACGTTTATGTATGATTGACATGAGTAATGCTCATGTATAATTTGAAGTATTGGACGTACTTTTGATCACCTGGTTAGTGGTGATAGCAGCAGGTTGCCGAATAATTTTGGAGTACTGGGCGTACTTTTGATTGCCTGGTTGGAGCTATTTTGGGCTTATGGGCCTTCGCCCTCTACACAATATTCCAGCCCTTTTAATTTGGGCTTTGCCCTTTTTTTTTTTTTTAATTTTTTTTATTATTACCCTCTGATGGGTTTATACAGATGTCTCCGAAAGATACGAAAAATAAATTACATCATTCAAAAATAAGGAAAGTAAATCACATCATTCTGGTGGGGTGTTTATTCCTTGCTTTTGCAATGTCGCCATGTGCTCTCGCAGAGGAAAACCTTCATTTTGCTTTATGCTTTTTCTCGAAATGATTTTCTTTGCTTTTGTTTTTTCTTTTCTACTTTGCTTTTCCCACTCTATTTCTTTCTCTTTTCTCTTTTCTCTTTTCTTTTCTTAGTGCTCCGTGGTCCACGAGTCCACAACTTGTTATCCACTTGCACTCTTGATTTAAAAGTTGTTGCACCAGAAGCTAATTGCTCCCAGAGACTGTCCGTAACCCGAATAATCATACTCCACCAAGTTGACTCGGAGGTGGAGACTCAACTCACTGGACAACTCGTACATCTGACCCAGATCAGTTGCATTCCCCTTTCATCTAAATGCTTTAGCTTACTAACCTTCCTGTCATGGGCCACCCGCATCTTTTCCTCGGCTTTTACTTCATTGTATAGTTTCTTCTCCTAAAGATATAGCTTGTGTAAGGTGGAAGAGAGATTTTTGGATCTCAACATCAATTCTTCATCGAACCCCAATTGAGCAGGAACAGCCACTTCAGCAGAGGTCGATGGCTCGGCACTCGAGCATCTTGGAAATTTCGTTCCCCGACTCCGAATCTCTCTGAAACTGAACTTTAATCTCACGAGCAACTTCGAAAGCATCTCAAGACCCCGATCGAGCTTTAGCTGCAGCTCCACCATTGCCATGGTCCTCGCGCGTCTCCTCCTCATCATGCAGTTTTCGTTGTTGCCTGCGCTCAGCGTTTGCTGCGGTGGCCTTCATCGGTCCGCCGCGCCGTCCGTAGCCATAATATTTGACCTTTCGTGAGAGAGATTAGGGATTTTCAGAGAGATATAGTGACTTACTTTGAATCACGCCGACGAAAGACACAAGTTGAAATTTGGAATTTTGATTTTCGTCTGAATCCGATTTTGCTTTCTCTGAATCTGTGACCTGGTTAGATCGTAGTCGGATCTGCGGTGGTTGTTCACGATGTTTCATTTGTATGAACAGGCATAGAGGAGGACGCCATGACGAGCCTCTGGAATGGATACGATGGTGTTAACCTAGAACATGCCGGAGGCTATAACTTGGGTGGGATCCTGCTTTCCAGTGCCGAGGTCTCCTCGCTGAGAGTAATTGGAGCCTCGACTCGCTTCCAGATCCTGAAAGCTCATCTTGATGTTTCCCTCCCAAACCTTAACCTTTACTTTCCTGAGAAAATCTTGATGCGAATTTCGAGGATGTGGAAGGAAAGTTGGTGTTTGGGTACGGAGATCTTGAAGAACCAGGTGATTTTTGGGGAGGAAGAGAAAGAAAGGAGAAAGAGAGAGAAGTTGTGGGATTGCAGAAAGAGACTGGATTTTTAGAGAAAGAGATAGAGAGTTTTGGGGTCCGCGAAGGTTTTCTGGAAAAGCCAATGAGGGAGGTTCTGGGTTCCTGGGTTTATGCAGATTTTGCAGATTCACAGTGGAGGTGAAAAAATGAAAGAGAACCGACATAGTTTTTCATGTTGATTCCCACAGACGGCGCCAAATGTTGATGCATAAAACCGGAGGTCTTGGAACAACGTAAATCCGACCATGAATCTGCAAGAAATGTAAATAACACAAGATGTATCGTGGTTCACCCCAAGGTTTGGGCTACGTCCACACTGATATTGTATTTATCTGAGAGGTGAGGGAGAGAATGTGAGAGCCTCTGAGGCTTTGGGAGGGGGTGAAAGGGCCTAGGAATTGGCCTATCCTAATTGTGAAGGTAAGGAGTCCTTTTATAAAATAAGGGCTCCTTACTTATTACATATTTGCCCCTTCCTTTATTACATAATTACATTTAAGTCCTCCAAGTATTTGTACGAGATCTAAATACGGAGGCCCTAAGTATGGTATAAACATATATAACTGAGAGCCGAGAAGTATAATTGTGTTGCAAAACTTCTGAATTTTATGAATGAAAGTGAATGTGTGTGAATATTGTATGTGTGAGAAATGTATTTATGATGCATGGCTTTAAATAGCAAGCTGTGGGGATTAGAGAAATTGTTCCGACTGAAGTGAATACGAACAAAGCATACTGGACTTGGGGGGACGATGCAGATGTTGTGATTCCTAAAAACCTGACTCTTGACACAAATGATATCGGCAAGTTGAAAATGCAGTTTAAGGAGTTGAAGGTGTCATTTGTGTGGTTGGCCCACGAGAAGGAGATATGAGACAAGAATTTGGTGAAGAAAGTGGAAGAGCTGTCGAAGATGGTGGAGGATTAAAGAGAGTAGTGAAGGAAGAACTTGTCGAGGAGAATACCGAGGAAGAAGATGAAGGAAAAAAAAAAAAAGTAAGAGAAAAAGTTAAAGAGGAATGAGAAGATGAAGAAGAGGGAGAAGAAGAAGAAGAAGAAGATGTAGAAGCAAAAGAAGAAGAGGCAAAAGAAGAGGTTTGAGATAAATATAAGGAAAAGGAAGAAGACCATGGTTGTCAAATTGGCTTGTAATGTACAATATGTTATGTAAGAAGAAGAAAAAGCAAAAGAATGAGAAGATAAGGGTGGGGAAAAAATGGGTGATGAAAAAAAAAAGGAATAAGATTACTCTGCCTCTCTTTAGCGAACAAAAACACCCCCAATGAATGAAAAAAATAAATTAAAGGCATAAGATTACACTACCTCTTTCTAGTGACAAAAACACCCCCAGTGAAGAAAAAAACTTCAAGGTATAAGATTACTCTACCCCCTCTCTTTGTTTCCCGCTTCAACACGCGAAAGTATCATTCAGCTGCCCGCCTTCAACTTTCTCTCGAATAGATACATACCTACCGATTTTTTTAAAAATGTTTTAATTACATCGGGTTACAACAACTCGGTCCAACACATGAAACCGGGTCATAAATGACCCATCACTTATTCAAAATGGTACTCGACATCATTTCAAAATTTCTGCAATTTAAATTGTCCCCCATCAATAGTTTCCATCATAAAGTTGCCTTCTCATCCCAAAACTCTCCATCTCCTACCAGCCCTCAAACATCATTATAGTCGAAAAGTTTCATATTGTTGAAAACATTCCTTGCCATTTGAAACCCAGTCGTAGTTTTGTTGTGCTTCTTGTCACTGGCCTGACTGCAATTTGACATAAAAATTTAAGAATTTAGGCAAGTTTGGTTGAAGGGTGAACCGTCGGTTCCACAGACAGTATGTGGTGCTTTCTTAATTTGAGTTAGGTTAAGAGTCGTGGCTTCCCAAAAAGTCGACATCATAGTTCATTGCTCAATCTAGATTTCAAATTTGGTGAGTTTGGAAATATCGAACCCTACAAATAAATTTGGTTATTTATGTTAATGTGATTAATTATGGAAGTTGGTTAATGAAATTAGTTCAATTTGGGATCAGGGTTGATGAAATTATTTGAAAGTATTGGATATTTATGTAATGTTAGGAAAATTTTTGTGGGATATGGGTTATGAAATGTCATTAACAGGTTGTGTGTAAAGGGTAGGTCGTTCTATTTTTGTTTTCTTTTAGTTATATTGTTCAGTTGTGAATGATTTATGTTGATGAAATCCATTGTTAACCACATGAATTAAGTTTGGTGTTTTTCCTTTACCCTTATGGGTAATGGTAGGGTAGTTGGACCTTCAAAATTTATGTGTCTAAACCTTGTCAGAGATCTTTGACAAAGTTATCTGTGGTACCCGAGGAGCTAATGTTGCGTGTGGGGATTGTCGACATATTTTACTCAGGAAAATCTGTTTCTCGAAATCCGGAGAGTGGTGCCTCTTCGATTTTTGAACAAACGGCCCTGCTACCCTTTCTTTTATAGGGGCACCAATTGTGTGCAAGAAGTACATTAAGAGAGTTATTGCTTGTAGGAATTTTCCCCTTGTTTTTGTACTTCAGAGATTTATTGGACTTCATTTCTCATTCATCATTTCTGAAATTATCTGGCCCATCCGACCGTCGTTTTGACTTGAACTTTGGTGAAGAGGCAGCCATGCCTCCTCAAGACAACATATGACGCCCATCATTCTTATCCCTTACTGGTCCTCTTACCGTTGGAGACTCTGTGATGAAAAATGATATGACCGTTGCGGTGGTAGCCAGGAACTTTCTCACTCCTAAAGATAACAGACTACTTTCCAAATGATCTGATGAGTTGGCTATTAAAGATTCTCTGGCTCTTAGTGTTCAGTGTGCAGGTTTTGTGTCTAATATGGCCCAACGCCTATTTGTTCGAACCTGTCAAGTTGAATCATTGGTGGCTGAAGTGATAAGTCTCAAACAGGATATTAGAGGTCTTAAGCATTAGAATAAACAGTTGCAAAGGCTCACATTTGACTATGCTACAAACATGAAGAGGAAGCTTGACCAACTGCAGGAATCTGATGGTCAGATTTTACTTGATCATCAGAGGTTTGTGGGTTTGTTCCAAAGGCATTGATTGCCTTCGTCTTCTGGGGATGTACCGCGTAATGAAACTCCAAATGATTAACCTCTGGTGCCTCATCCTTCTAGGGTTCTGCCCATTACTGAGGCTCCGAATGATCACCCTCCGGTGCCTTTTATTTCTAGGGCTTTGTCGACTATTGAGACTTCTTCTGAGTAACCTTTGTGAAGGCTCCCTCTTGTTTGTTTGTTTTGATTCATGTATATGTACATATTTGTAACTTATCGGAGATATCAATAAATAAGTTTTGCTTTAGTTCAACGTATTGTGTTAAATACACCAAAGCCTTCTTCACTAAGTTCTTTGAATTTTTTTCTTTTGTTGAAGCTTGTTTGTTGAAGCTTTGTGAGTGAAGCATGTAGGTTAAGGTAGTGCTCCTTTAATTTCCCGAGTGAGGAAAACTTCTCGGTTGGAGACTTGAAAGATCCAAGTCACTGAGCAGTCGTGAACCTTCCAAGTACCGAGGTGTAGTAACATATGGTAGGAGTCCCCCAAGTCTCCGGTCGAGGGAGTTGACGAAAAAGGTGTCTTGCTAGCCAAATTTCCAAAGTAACAAAACTTCACCGTTTTCCTTTCTAAGTGGTAGCCCAAAACTCCTACTTCATATATATTTGTTATGAAAGTTGTTAGGCCCAAAGAGGAGGAGGCCTAGGCCTTTTTTTTTTTTTTTTTTCGAATTTCCGAATTCTCGAATTTCCGAATTTTCGAATTTCCGAATTCTCGAATTTCTGAATTTTCAAATTTTTTAATTTTCGAATTTTCGAATATATATAAAGCTTTATAGGTGAATCTTTGTTGAGTACCATGAATTGATTTTGCTTCACACCATCTTGATTAAGAGTGTGTGAAGCTTTTGGTATTTGGTGTTGAAGCTTTGTAGGTGAAGCTTTGTAGGTGAAGCTTTGGAGTTGAAGCTTTTGTGGGTGAAGCTTTGGAGTTAAAGCTTTGTAGGTGAAGCTTTGGAGTTGAAGCTTTTGTGGGTGAAGCTTTGGAGTTAAAGCTTTGTAGGTGAAGCTTTGGAGTTGAAGCTTTTGTAGGTGAAGCTTTTGTGTTGGAGCTTTGTAGGTGAAGCTTTTGTGTTGAAGTTTTGTAGGTGAAGTTTTGGAGTTGAAGCTTTTGTAGGTGAAACTTTGGAGTTGAAGCTTTTGTTGGCACCATAAATTGGTTTTGCTTCACATTGTCTTGATCAAGAGTGTGTGAAGCTTTTGAGAATTGTAGTTGCCCTCCATTGATGAAGCTCTTGTTGGCACCATAAATTGGTTTTGCTTCACACTATCTTGATCAAGAATTTGTAAAGCTTTTGAGATTTGTGGTTGTCCTCCATTGATGAAGCTATTGATTTCCACCATAAAGTGGTTTTGCTTCACACTATCTTGATCAAGAGTGTGTGAAGCTTTTAAGAGTTTGTAGTTGTCCTCCATTGATGAAGCTTCGTTGAATTTCCCAATTTCCCTTTTTCGATTTTTTTTTTGACAAAACTGGAAATTTGAAAATGTAGGAGAGACAACATATAGAAGCCACACCTTGTAGTAGTCGAAAGTTTGGATTAACCATATAAATTGAATTTTCTTCGAACAGTCTTGATGAAGAATATGTGAAGCTTTCTACGAGTTGTAGTGTTTTAATTGTTACAGAGGAGAAATGTCTGAAGCAGATGCAAGAGGGCTGAATACCTTGATCTTTGTATACCATGCACTGAAGTTGTTGTTGGCTTGCAATAAGACTTTGTTGGTAACTATAACTCTTGTTGGGCATAAGTGCTCCCCTAGTTGAGTTGTAAAGCTTGAGGGTTTTTGATTATTTGTGAATGCTAGGAGTTCACATGTACAAGTTGTACCACTCGTCTTCTAGTTGGTGGAATGAATGGTGAGTTGCTTTCATCACCTGGTTGGTGGTACGAAGATGAGTTCCTTCATCACATTTCATCACCTGGTTAGTGGCATGAAGATCAATTCCTTATTCACCTAGTTGGTGATAAGAGTGGCAAGTTGCCAAATAATATTAAAGTACGGGTTGTACATTTCATCACTTGGTTGGTGGCACAAAGGTGAGTTCCTTCTTCACCTGGTTTGTGATAAGAGTGGCAAGTTGTCAAATAATATTAGAGTACGGGTTGTACATTTCATCACCTAGTTGGTGGCACGAAGGTAAGTTCCTTCATCACCTAGTTGGTGAGAATAAGGGCAATGTGCCGAGGCACATTGTAGCAAGTGTCGAATGACACAAAGTATGTTGAACACTTTCGAAGCACAGTTGGCTTATGTATGAATGTGTTGGAATGTATGATTGAATGAATATACTTTGAAGCTGTTCGTTTATTTGTATAGTCTTGTTGACATATACTTAGACTTTGTTTCATGTTGGAAGCATTCATGTTGAAGCTTTGAACCCGAGTGTTTCATTGCTAGGAATGTAATAGGATTAAGACCGAGTTGTCTAAATCACCTCTTTATTGAATTCATGCGAAATGGTCTTCGTTACATAGAATGTTGAACGGCTGAAGCTTAACACTTATACAATGTGAGTTTACTTGTAATAGTACTTCAAGTGAACAACGTTCCATGAATGGCTAAGGGTCTTGCCATTAGAGCTTCTAAGCTTGTAGGAGCCAGGGCGACTGATACCAATAACTTTAAACGGTCCATCCCAGTTTGGACTAAGTGTTCCTTCATTCGGGACTCTATCGTAGAGTAATCTTTTCTTCAATACCCAGTCCCTCACTTTGAAAGAACGAGGTTTGACCTTTGAGTCATAGTAGTTGGAGATGCGCTGCTTGTAGGTGACATTCCTCAAGTGAGCCTGGATGTCTTTTGAAGTTACCGGCTCCTTGATGTCGAGGATTGTTTGGATCTTCTCGGGATTAGCTTTAATGCCTCGTTGGCTAATCATGAAGCCCAAGAATTTACTAGAGCCTATGTCGAAGACACATTTGTTGGAGTTCAACCTTATTCGATACCCCTTTAGAATGGTGAAAGTTTCAGATAGGTTGGTGATGTATTGGTTAGCATGTTTGCTCTTGACTAGCATATCATCAACATAAATTTCCTTGCTCTTTCCAATCTGTTCAGCGAACATTGAATTGACTAGTCTCTGATAAGTCGCCCTTGCATTCTTTAGGCCGAAGAGCATGACTTTATAGCAATATAGTCCCCTGTCAGTAGTGAAGACTATGTGTTCTTAGTCCGGAGGGTTCATGAGAATTTGGTTGTATCCTGAGTAAGCATCCATGAAACTCAGGAGTTCATACCCTGTTGTAGAGTCTATAAGTCTGTCAATGAGAGGAAGAGGAAAGCTATCCTTCAGGCATCTTTTGTTTAGGTCAGTGTAGTCGACACACATTCTCCACAAGACCTTTTGGAGTAGAAGACTTTCTTTGGTCTGATTTTTCTTAACAATGACCACATTTGCTACCCATGTTGGGTAATTGACTTCGCGGACGAAGCCTATGCCTTTGAGTTTTTCAATTTCTGTCTTCATTGCTTCGTATTGTTCAGCGTCATAAGATCTTCGCTTCTATCTCACCGGCTTGCTCTTGGGGTCAATACTCAAGCGATGACAGATGATATCGAGAGAAATGCCTGGCATGTCCTCTTATGACCAGGCGAAGACCTTAGTGTTCTCTTGCAAAAAAAGAGATCAATGCCAACCAAATGTGTAGTGACAAGGTGGTACTAATCTTCACCATGTGATTCAGATAATTTTTTGAGATAGAGACATTTTCCAACTTTTCAGTGGGTTGTGCTTGCTGGGTAAAAGAGTCATATCGAGGATCGTCGAGTTGATGGTTGCCATCGTGAAGATCCAAGGTGGCTTCGTCCAGGCTAGTTTTTATGACTTGGTCATGTACAGAAAGGGTTTCTTTGGGCACATGCAGGTGTTGTTGCTTGACCGAAGTGTTGTAACATGACTGTGCACTAAGTTGATCTCCTTTGATATAACCATTGCCATAAAGGGTTGGAAATTTCATCAACAACATATGTGTGGATACCATGGCCTTAAGATCATTGATGCATGTGCGTCCAAAGATAACATTGTATGTTGTGTAAGGGCATGTACCAATGGTGAAAGGTAAGTGTATACTCCCTAAAAGTTGCACGACATCATCGGAGAAGCTTATCAGAGGAGAAATCGAGCAATCAAGCAAGTGTTCAGCTACATTAAGTGCCCTGAAAGCTTCAGTAAACATGATATTAACCTAAGCCCCCGTGTCTACCAGGATTCGTCGTACTTCAAAGTTGGTTATGTAAGCTTTCACGATCAGTGGGTCGTTGTGAGGGTAGATGATACCTTTTTCTTCCTCAGGGTAGAAACATATTGGATCCTAGTTAGGCTTTTAATACTTGCCTCCCCTGATGTCTTCCACTTGAAACACTTGGTGACCATGCTTTAAAGCTCGTTCGTTGTTTTTCATGGCTCTGTTGGAAGATTCAGATATGGGTGTGCCGCCGCCGCTTATGTAATATATCACATTCACTTGGCGTTGGTTACAATTATCCCTTGAAGGGTGAAAGAGGAATTGATCAATTTTTTCTTCATGTGCCAAAGCTTCAATATGATCACAAAGGGTGATACATTTCTCGCTGTCATGGTCGTTATGCTAGTGGTAGCAGCAAAATATGCCCGTGTTCTTCGTGGGCTTGTAACCCGACTGCCTCAGCATTAGCTTCGGTATCAAGTGTGATATGCTAGGGTAAATGGCCACGCATGTGGCGTTCAAAGGTGTGTATGTGTCATACCTCGGGGTAGGGCCTGTGCTGACAAGTGCTTGGCCCACTGTGTTGACTGTCTGAAGGCGGGCATTATCGTGGTGATACCCTTGGTTATCGCACTAGTGTCCCTTACTCATTTTACTAAAATGAGACTAGTGAGGATGGGAATCTTTCCTTTTGCCTTGAGATTGATATGTCTGTTGACTTGGTGAAGTATTAAGTAAGGCAGGGGGAGGCACCGCTGCAGTTTGGAAGGTTAAGGTCTTCTCATTTGGGTGGGTCTGGCTTCCGCTCCCCACTTGCTGATAGGGGATGGTTGTTGGGGGTTTCTCTTGGTATGTCCTTGCCTCTGTGGAGGCATGGTTATAAGCATGCGCCATCAACTCAGAGTAAGTCTTCCAAGTGTTAGCATTGATTATGTACTTAAAGAAACAGTCACGTAGGCCTGCTGTGAAGACTTTGGGGCAGTCTTGTCGTCTGCCTTGGCACAACGAGAATACTCATAGCTGAAGCGGCTAGCATACATACGTAATGACTCGTCTGACTTCTAGCAAATAGTGTACAAGTCATCCGCAGAGTGCAAACGATTGGTCTGGAAAATGTGTTAAGAAACAAACAGTTTCCTCAATTCCTCAAATGAGTCTACCATCTCAGGTGGAAGACGGCAATACCAGTTTAAAGCTCTGCCAAAGAGGGTGGAGGGGAAGAGAAGACATCGCTCTTCGTCGATGTGCATCCAATATGCCATGGTGGACTTGAAAAGGTTAAAGTGTTTAATCGGGTCCTCCTTTCCAGTATAGAGTTGCAAGCCAAGCTTCTGCTTTATCTTTTCTTGAAGGGGGTGTCGAGGATCTTCCTTGTAAGAGGGCCAGGCCTAGGTTGGTTCTAATCAGGTATCTTAGCTTGTCGTTCAGCCTTCAACTTGTTTACTTCTTTAAGGAGCTGTAGGACAAAAGGGTCATGAGTTAAGTCATGTACCATTGAAGCTTTCTTTCATAAATCTCAATCTCTTATTGGAAGTAGGAAGGTTTGATCAAGAGCATGTGATTTTTCCTTGGACTCGCCGTACTGACTTCCAAGGTATGTTTGTCAGAACATCTCTGAGTCCCCTATACCTTCGTGTTTCTCTAGGACTTGTTGCCCCTTCCTTAAATTGGTAGCCGGTCTGGGACATGGGAAGGGACCGAGTCTTTCAAAGACCCTTGGGTCATTGATCTTGAGCTTACATGGATGAGATTGTCTCGACGTTGCTTTTGGAAATCTCGACAGTCGTGAAAGACGGCTTTCGATCTTTCCACTCCTTCTGTAAGGAAGTGTCTTCCTCCACTCCTCATGCTTCGGGTCGAAGCAGCTGCGTTGAGAGAAGTCTCATGGTTATCAATGTTTTGATGATTAACTCGCTCCTCATCAGGGATACCCATGTCAAAGGAAAATGACCCTCTATGTTGGGAGGCATCGAGATGATGATTGATGTCCACAGGGGTAACGAGCTCGCGTGTTTGAGTACGCCTAGTTTCATGGAGTGTCTCAAAGAGCTTTTCATACTGCTCCTGGAGGACCTCATTCTTCATTGCTATCTTGTTGTTCTGAGCTTCTAGCTTATCGACTTTAGCTTGAAAAGCAACCTTTTTTCCTTCTTTCTTTAGTTGCTTCGCACTAGGTACAAGAGGGGTGTCATTTTGTGTGATGTGGCTTCCTTTGCTCCCTATGTTGGAGATGGATGCTTAGTCAAAAGAGAGTGTACGAATGGTGGAAACCAGCTTGACAAAGCTAAAGAGAGTGGGAATAAGTGTCGTTCCCACAGACAGCGCCAAATGTTGATGCACAAAATCAGTGGGGACTTTTGTGCAACGGAAAATGTTAAGTTTGTGACCTTCGCTAGATTGCTCCGGTCACTAGTGTGGATAAGTATGCAAATGGATAGAGACAGGGAATCAAACACAAGATGTACATGGTTCACCCAGATTGGCTATGTCCACGGAGTAGAAGAGTTCTCATTAATTGTGAAGGGTTTACACAAGTACATAGGTTCAAGCTCTCCTTTAGTGAGTACTAGTGAATGATTTAGTACAAATGACATTAGGGATTATTGTGGGAGAATGATCTCCTTTTATAGAAGAGAGTTTATAGCTTTGTTCTGACATTGACATGATTCGTGTTGTGATTGGCCTTTGATATTGACACATGTTGCGCTGTGATTGGCCTCCTGGTTGGAAGGAAACTCTTTTGGGTCCTTGACGGTATAACGTTGACCAATGTTTGGTAGTTTCGGGATTGGTCAAGTATGGTACAAACAAAGTTGATATTACTTTAGTCATGAAGGTTTGTTCACTGTAGATGTAGCATTATGATGACTTGTTGACTTGTTGTGTTACTGTCATAAATTGTTGAATTTGGTTGTTATCAGGGTATAAATTGTTTAATTTGTTTTTGTCCAATGCTTGTATTGTTATGTGTACATGAGATGGAAACTCAGGGGGTTCAACTAGCAACAAAAGAGGAAGAATCGTAAGGGAAAGGTTAACAACCTTTCACAAGCAAGCCATGTGCTAGGTGTTATGCATAAAAAGTGTAATGATGGACAACTTGCTGGTTTTAGGGCATCATGCTTTAGACATTTATAGAGTGTCGATTGACTTGCCTTTAGTGGCCAATTGGTGCATGAATTGTCGCTCTGTATAATGGCTAATCAAAAGGTAAAAGATTTAGAGGAACTTAAGTATTTAATAGGTTGCGAAGTAACGCGGTTCACGAAGAATGACTCTTACCTCATTACAGGGCTTCGTTGTGATAAACCCTATGATATAGAGGTTAAGCCTTCCAACATTAGGCTTTTGACTAAGTATTTTCCTAAGAAATTTGGTTTTTTTGGAGGAGCCAGGTTAAGGATAAAGCAAATTCCATCCCGAACAAAGGTAGCAAAAAAGTATTGGTAACTTATACAGAGCTTGAAAGGGCTTTTCAAGAATGTGAAAATGAGGACAATGCATTAAAGATGGAGTTGCTATACTTTGTTAAGGGTGTCCTAATAAAGGAGAAGAGTAATATGGGTGTGAACCTAGAGTACTTTGAGCTCATATACGATATGGATAAGTTCAACAGTTATTCATGGGGTGTGATTTCATTTGAACTACTACATGACAACCTCTTTTTTGTGTTTTCTAGGAGAGGGAAAGGAATAATGGATGGTGATGTAGGATATGAGGATGAGGAAGAGGAATGAGGCAGGGGAAGTAAGAGGCGACATAGATCCTGATGGAGCTACAAAGGGTTTAGTTATGCTTTTTCAGGTACTATTTGTTTGTTTGATTGAGAGTAATAATGCTTAAATTATTATGTTGAGTACTAATTCAGTTTACGTGCAGCTATGGCATATGAAATAATTCCCCAATTGGTGAAGCTATTACGGTATTGCAAGATGACTGATCCGGTAGCCATCCCAAGAATTCTTCAGTGGTCGACATCAAAAAACCAACCCATCCATAAGCAACTACAAATGCACATAATTGAGAGTCAAGAGGTATGCCTTTATTTGAAAATTTATGAACTTGATGAATGATGTGAAAATCTATAAATGTTGATGAATGTTTGTGAAAATTGTATGTGTGACAAATGTAATTCTGACAAGTTGCATTAAATGGCAGTATGTGGGATTCAGGAGATTGTGCCCACTGAATCAGATAGGAACAGAGACTACTAGACATGGGGCGATGATGCCAATGTAGTGATGCCTGAGGCGATGATGCCAATGTAGTGATGCCTGACACTTTCGCTCCCAACATAAATGATATGGGCGGGTTGAAAGTACAATTAAGGGAGTTGAAGGTAGCTTTTGCACGTTTGGTGTAGGAGAAGGATGTTTCAAATATGAAGGTCTTGAGAAGGTGGAAGAGTTGACCGAGGAGAGGAACATAAAGATGTGGAAAAAGGAGAGGAACACAAATATGTGGAAAATGAAGATGAAGAGGATAAAGAAAAAGAAGATGGAAATGAAGAAAAATATGAAGAGGGAGAAGAAGACAAAGAGGGTTGATGAAGGCAAAATGGGAAAGGTCGAAGGATCAAGCGGGAAAGAGGTTATGAGAGGTGTGGAGGATGAAGGTTTGAACCAGTTTCTATGTACTATTGAGTGAGATAATCTTGACGTTGTATGCGAAGAGATGGTTAGACTGATTGGATAACTTGTACCGACCTAGTATGAAAAAAGATGAAAGTTTCGATAATGAGGTTGTTATTTACACCTGAGGGTGGGCATGTGGGAATGAAGAGGAAGGGCCGGTACATGAGGGGGAAGTCAAAGACTATAGGAACGAAACGGGGGGAAGAAGAAGACGAAAGTCCTTCTCCATACGACGTTGATCTTTGACGTCACAAAGTGTAAAAAATTGTAAGAAGGTGAGTCGAAGGACACCGTTCTACAAATGAGATACATATTTAAATCAATGGACAAAAACTGCGTGGTTAAGGCGATTAAATATTTCTATCAATTCAAGAAGGTGAAGGAGAATCAGAAAAAGTAAGCGATAATTGACGTTTGGATTTTATGCATTGAAAATTATATTGATTAAACTACTACAATGATGAGCCTTAATGTTTTATTGTCCGGTTGCCCAGTTGGAGAATATGGTGATTGGAGACATCGATTTTTGGAGGCGGTTCCTTGACAAGGCAGAGTGGCTATCAACCAATGTAAGTGACTATACTCTATTTGGTTTGGAGTTATATAAATGTGCTAGGATTGCATTGGTGTCATAGTTTAATTACAATTTGTGTATTGCAACACATTCATTTGCAGCTGTATCTTCTGAAGAAGCATGTAGAGAAGGCTCGAAGGGTAGGGAAAACAACGTTGACCACGAACAGAATCGACTAGTTTATGATAATTTCTACTAATATTGTAAAGTTTGAAAATTATGATGTTGAAGGTGTTTTAGAATGTTTTAAGTGTTGTACATTTTTTTTAATTTTCTAATTATAGACAATCATACTGTGAGCGCTTTCATAATGCGATGACAGCTAAAAGAACAACTAGAGGCCACAAAGGCGATGTATCCAAAGAATTCTTATCGTGCTGTTAAAGACAATGCATGGGGTGGAGAGAGCCGTTTTCTACATCATGGTTGGTCGATGTGGAAAGGGTCTACAAATCTTGATCACCATTGGGTTGTTGTTGAGGTGAATCTTGCAGCTGGAAGAATAATGGTGTACGACTTATAGACGTCTAAAACCCACACACATAAAGCGACTGCCAAATTGGCTTCCATCATTAACGTGTTTCCCAATGTCATCCGAACCCTGTCCAAGGAGGTGAAGAATGGACTTTGGCCCATCATTATGAGTCCAAAGTCCCCACAGCAAGGCAACGGGTGAGTTAAAATTTTGTTAAATTGTTAGTGAGTTTCAATTGAATTGTCTGTGAATTGGTTTTGAAACTTGTTGAATTATTGTATGCCACATGAGAGATTGCAGTATTTTCACTTTAAATGTGATTGAGTTCTTGTCCTATGGCCTTCCTTTGGATAGAATTACGCCCGCCAATGTCCCCGAATACCAACTGAGGATAACAATCGACATGTTGCATGACCTTCACAATGTTTTTACATACACTATGCCGCAGTTTCTTTCTGCACATGCTACTTCCTCGGATATATATACATTATGCACAAGTAATGTTTTTACATTTTTAGCAACGTATTGGATTGTTCAAGAGCCAATGAGGTTGTTCCTATATGTTTTCGAAGCATTTATTGAAGCAAAGGTATCATTATCTCCGATTGTAATGTTCTTTGATGAACCGGAGTTGGATAGTAGACATAAAGAGAAAGGTTGAACATTCCATTTTATTTGGATGTTCTGAGATTTCATGGGATAATAGTGCTATAAAGGCTACATTAAGGAACATAATTTTGATGGTGAAACATTTTTTTTGGGGGGGGGGGGTAGCAAGTTTCTCAGTCTGCATGGATTCAGAACTTGAAAATATTTTGTTTCATGAATATCTCTTTCTCTATTTGATTATAGCCGTTTCATAATAGTTATAGGATGACTTATGGCTGTTGACAAGTTTTTAGTTTCTAGATACTTGGATGCTGGTTATTCTTTTCCTTGTGTAGAAGTTCTCTGTTTTGTTGTTTTTCTTTTTCTAATATCTCTAGCATTTCTCCTTCAAATTTCAATGACTAGGGATTTTATTAGCTATAGGTAATATTATTGCAAGCTATAATAGCATCCATGTTCTAACCTTCACTTGTACACTAATATTGCTTCTGTATTATTCAACAACTTTTACAAGATACATGCCCTGCATTTGCACAAGTGTTCAATATTTATACCAAACTGCAAGCTAAGGCAGTTACCTGCAAGCTAAGGCAATTACAAAGATATTTCCCACATCTTATCTCTAACCAATAGATTATTATTAAAACTAACAAACAACAACTACTAACAGATAGGGTGCTTAGCACTAACACTTAATCAATTACTCAAATACTAGCAACATCCTATCATTACCCCACCCTAAATAATGAACCTTGTCCTCAAGGTTGGAATGCAGGAAACTTGTTTACAAACTCTGCATAGTTTTCCCATGTCGCATCCTCCTTAGGCTAATGCTTCAATTGCACCAAAACCTCGGTTGTAGATGAACTGCCATGACCTATTAACCTCTTCCTTAATATTGCCAATGGATAGTCCTCCAAGAGTTCATCCTCTATAGCTACAGGTAATGGAATTGCATGAATGATATCAGAGCCCAATTGTTTCTTCAAGCAAGAAACATGAAAAACTGGGTGACGTTTTGATGTGGCAGGTAATTCAATTTTACTTTACCAATCTTCTACAACACTTTAAATGGACCATAAAACCGTGGCTGAAGCTTATGAAAATGATGTTTAGCAAAGGATTGGTGTTGATAAGGTACCAATCGCAAAAAAACCATATCTTTAACCTTAAAAGATCTCTCTACTCGATGTTTATTCGCTTGCTGTTTCATCCTTACTTGAGCCGAGACAAGATTAGTCTTGAGTTAGGACAAAATTCTTCCCCTTTTCTCTGAACACCTATTAACCAAATCAATCTTAGTTGCTCCAAATTCATAAGTAGGCACAGCGGGATGTGGCTGCCCATACACGACTTCATACGGTGTAAGTTTGGATGAAGTATGAAAAGTAGTATTGTAATGCCATTTCGCCCACAGAAGCCATTGAACCCACTTCTTTGGTTGATGACTGCAAAAACATCTCAAGTATGTTTCCAAACCTCTATTAGTAATCTGTTTGACCATTGGTTTGAGGATGGTAACCTGAACTGAGACACAATTTAAAGCCTTGCAATGCAAAAAAATGCCTTACAAAAAGAGCTCAAAAAAACAGGATCGCCATCACTTACTATTGTGGAGGGCATACCATGGAGTTTGAATATATTGTCAACAAATATCTGTGCTATTGAATGGGCAGTGTATGGATGGAATATTGGTAGGAACTGAGAATACTTGGAAAGGTGATCAACTACCACAAAAATAATGGTTTTACCTTTGCAAGGGGGAAAACTAACAATAAAATCTGTTGCTATATTTGTCCATACAGTAGATGGGGTGGGAAGTGGATTAAGTAGGTCAGGGGAAGCCAAAGTTTCGGTCTTGTTTGGTTAACAAACTGAGCAAGCTGCCACCCACTGCATAACATCAGATTTCATACCCTGCCAATAGAAAGATATGGAAGTTCGCTCATATGTTTTAAGAAAACCAAAATAACCTGCCACTAGAGTACATTGATGCTCATAGAAAATCTTGTCCCGCCAACAATTAGATGGACTTAAAACAATCCTCCCTTTATACTTATGAAAGCCATTATCAAAATGGTACCGAGCTGTGGACGTGGAAGCACCATCAGAAGGTAACTCCCTAATTTTTGCTTTTAATTTAAGGATCTTGTTCATTATGCCTCCTTATATCATCCAACCAACCCATGTAAGGATAAGAGATGGTCGACAATTCCACAGCCGAATGCATCCGAAAGAGAGCATCATCAGCAACATTATAACAACCTTATTTATATTGTATCTCATAATCAAAACTGAGAAGTTTAGAAATCCACTTCTGTTGAAAAAGGGTGTGAGCTCTATGTTGTAAAAAGAACTTCAGACTATGGTGATCAGTTTTAATTATAAAATGCCTCCCTTGAATATATGACTGCCACTTCTTGATTGCATGTACTATAGCCAACATTTCCCATTCATATGTGGACATTGCTTGAGCTCATGGGCCTAAAGCTTTGCTTGTAAAAGCAATTGGCTTTCCTCCTTGGTGTGAAACAACACTAATTCCATTATTGGAAGCATCAATTTCAATAATAAAGGCTTTGGAAAAATTTCGTAAAGCAAGAACTTTAGGAGATACCATGATATCTTTGAGAGCTTAGAAGGCCCTACTAGCTTTATCAGTCCACTTGAATGCATCCTTTTTTGTTAGCACAGTAAGTGGTCCACAAGTCTTTTTGTAATTTGGAATGAATTTTCGATAATATCCAGTGAGGCCAAGAAAACCCCTGAGAGCCTTAACCGAATGAGGAAGAAGCCAATCTTGGATAGATTTAAGCTTATTTGGATCTGCAGCCACCTTTTGCCGAGACACCACATGGCCCAAATATTCGATTTGTGATTTGCCAAAGTCACACTTTGTTTTCTTGACAAACAATTGATGGTCTTAGAAAACTTTGAAAACCAGAAACAAATGGTGAATGTGGGATTCCCAAGAGCCACTGTACACTACAATATCATCAAAGAAAACCAAATCTTCTCAAGTAAGGTCGGAAAATCTAATTCTTCAAACTTTGGAAAGTAGTCGGGGCATTAGTAAGCCTAAATGGCATTACTAAAAATTCATAGTGACCATCATGGATGCGAAATGCTGTCTTCTCAATGTCACTAGGATAGACCCTAATCTAATGATAACCTGCCCGCAAATCCAACTTCGAAAAAAATTGAGCACCAAACAACTCATCCAACAATTCATCAATTAAGGGTATTGGATACTTATCCTTGATTGTTATCAAATTTAGAGCTCTATAATCCATGCACATCCGCTAACTATTATCCTTCTTCTTAACTAGCATAACTGGTGAAGAAAATGGGCTATTACTAGCTCGAATAAAACCCGAATCCAATAATTCTTGAACACACTTTTAGATTTCAGATTTTTGTAAAGGACCATACCTATAAGGCCTGGCACTTGGAGGCTTGCTGCCTTCCAAAAGAGGGATTCGATGGTCATGGGATTTGAAATGAGGTAGTGCGGTTGGTGTCTGAAAAACCGAAGCAAATTAAGACAATAAGTTATCTAACTCCAATTTATGACGAACCGTGAGATCCCCAACCGTAGTAATCTGAGTCTCGGGTTCAATGAAGAAAATAAGTACACCAAAGGGACCCTGAGAAAGCAATTTCTCCACTTGACAGGTTGAAATGGACATTGGTGAACGAGGTGGAGAACTAGAAAGACAATAGTGTTTTTTGCCCAAAGTAAACTCCATTTTGAGTTTGTCAAAGTCCCAAAGAATAGGACTTAGAGTTCTTAACCACTGAGCTCCCAAAACCACATCACAAACCACCCAATTGTAGAACATAGAAATAAAAAATATACTTATATTGTTGAATCTGCAACTTAATCTGAGAACAACAACCCTTACTGGAAATAGTGCCCCCATTTGCGATCATCACCTCAAAAGAATTGTTAGAGCCACCCTTCCACCCTAATTGTTTGGCAATAGACAAATTAATGAAGTTATGTGAGCTAGGGTTGGGCAAATAGGCCTAGGACCCGCGGGGTGGGCCGGGTTCATTCAGTTCGGGACGGGTACAAATTTTGTAAACTCAAAATGGAGCAGGGCGGGGCGAGTCCATGTAATTGGTGGGGAGGGCCGGTTTCAGATTTCTGAAGAAAAAAAGGCCCCAGGCCCGAACCGTTGGTACTATCCATTATATGGAGATTAAATCTCCACCATTGATTTAAAACAAATCTTACTCTCGGTTCCTCTCCCCACTATCGATATTTCCTAAGTCAGTGGACTCTCAAATCCCCAACTCAAGCATCAATCGTCGTGACTCTGGCAAAGATGATCAAGAAGGATGAGGACAACACCGCCTTCCTTGACGGCCTCACGGAGAAGAAGATCGATGTCTTCGCCGACTGGGAGAAAAATTTCGAAGCTTACCCAGTTATCGAGGTCTTCCATTGGTGGCTCCAACCACATCGCCATGCGCGCTTCTATGGCCTCCACCTCAGCTCGGCTCGTATAGCAGTCGTCGGCAATGTCGTAAGTCTCTCTCTCTCTCTCTCTCTCTCCCTCTCTCTATCCCTCCATCTGTGAATTCCGAAACCGTCGTAGGTTGATTGAATTAAATTTCGTATTTATATTCTCTAAATTTTCAATTTGTTTGTTTTGGGTTTGCGAAGCATAATCAGTGGAATTTAGGGTTTCTGATTTAGGAATTTTACAGGTTTCTGATTTAGTTTTGATTCTATGTAATCTGTAATGGCAAGTGTGTGGAGGTCTTAGATCCGTGAGGAAGACGACGTATTTGGTTCTATTTGTGCGTCAGGGTCTACGAGAAATGCTTGAAGACAATGTCTCTGGTTCGATTCGTGAGGAAGACAACGTCTCTGGTTCTCAAAGGGATTCAGATTTATTTTATTTTTTTATGAATTCGAAATTGTATTTGAAGATTTTGTATAGGAGGTGCTTGATGGAAGTGGCGGGGATCTCCAGGGTTGTGAATGTTAGGGTTAGGATTTTTCCCTCCAAAAGGGTCACGAATAAGTTCTAGGTGTTGGATTTGGCAATGGTGGATACTGGGAAGAATCTGGATACTCAAAATTAGGGGAAAAAAAAAGAGTTTGTACCCGTAGGAACCAGCCTATTTTATACGGGCCGGGTTAGGTCTGATTCTTAGTTTTAAAATAATAAAATCTGCCCTGTCCCGGCCTGTTGTATTTTCAAGCGGGTTCGGTCCGGTCCCTTCAATTTTGGGCCCGGCCCGACTGGTGCCCACCCTTAATGTGAGCACCAAATCCAACAACCCAATAACTGGGCAGTTCTTGATTAACTTAGAAACCTTTATAATCTGAATATGTTGATGAGCCAATGTACCAAAAACTGTACAAGCTGTGATTTCGACCTATTGGTCATCACGATCCTCACCATCGATATCTTCAATCCTATTAGCAGAGACATCTAGTAACAATAGTTGTTGAGTAACACAAACATGCCCTCAAACCTATTTCTCTGGACAATAATAACACAACCCTTTTTTTTCCTACGATCTTGAAGTTCTTCAAAGGACATTTTTCTCACATTACTAGCCCTAGATGTGTTAGAAGAAGAATTATTACCAGAGAACAAAGGCACAGATTTTGAGGTTGTAACATTACTAAAAGAAGAAGCAGGATTTCGGGAGAAATTTCAAACCTTGGTATCTGATAGTTTGATGTCCAATTGGAAAGCCAGGGCAATTGCTTCATGTACATCAGATGGGCGAAGCAATTTGACGTCATGACGTAACTCTAGTTTCAGTCCTCCGATGAAACAACTTTGTAGCATAATTGAACCGATCTCTGTAGTCCGATTCGCCAATCAACAAAACTCATAGACATATTCTATGAGAGAACCCAACTACTTCAATTGAACTAGGGCTTCAGTAAAGTCTTTGAATTCAGAAGGCCCAAATTCTTTACAGAAGGCATGAACAAAATCTTTCCATGTTGGGTGATTCTTGATGCAGTTCCTCCATTGAAACCATTGTAAAGCTTCATTGTCCATATGAAAAGAAGCCATTTGTACCTTTTGGGCCTCGTCAACCGAGAAATAATCGAAATAATGCTCTGCCTAACAAACCCATGCCAAGGGATCATCGAGGAAACTCTAGCTTGATCAATGGCAGCCTTGGTTGAAACGACGAATCTTGACGGAAAAAACGTTGACCCATATGATCAATTGGATCCAACAAGGTTTCTTTAGAACTACCCATTGGATTTGAAGAACTTCCATGGTCCACAGGAGCACGATGAGGATGATCAGCACCAAAAAAATGGTTGCGAATCGAGACTCCATTGATGCGATTACAGTGGACAAATTCTGCAATGTCGACCCGATCGTCACGACGGAAGATTGGATTTCCTGAACCTAACCTTCAAGAGCTACTACTCGTGTATCCATGGTTTTGGCATGCGTCGTTGCTCGCGTCATACAAGAAGGGAAACGTGGAGGATTGTTACTGGCTAATACCAATAATAGCACCCCTATTCTAACCTTCACTTGTACACTAATATTGCTTCTGTATTATTCAACAACTTCTTTTACAAGATACATGCCCTGCATTTGCACAAGTGTTCAGTATTTATACCAAACTACAAGCTAAGGCAGTTACAAGATATTTCCCACATCTTATCTCTAACCAACAGATTATTATTGAAACTAGCAAACAACAACTACTAACAGATAGGGTGCTTAGCACTAACACTCAATCAATTACTCAAATACTAGCAGCATCCTATCAAGCTCCTGCCATATTGGATTTATGCTTGATTTTATTCTTTATATAATATGTAATGCTTTATTGTATATTTTGTACTAGCTATGGAAGAAAGCTCACGCCACTGCAAAACATCAACACTCGAGATGATAGTATCCGAATCCAGCGGATCGAACTGTCCTCCATGTTCAAACTTTTCAGGTAAACTTTGGACTTTCTTGTTGTTATTGCATGGTAAGTAGCTCGTACTCCCAAGAACATCATGAAATATTCATCAGTGATGTTGGAATGCTCTTGATTTTTTTTTTTTTTTTTGGATTGTGGTAGATACATGGTGCATGAGTTTTTTTATTTTCAACATTTCATCCATGAAGTTTTTTCATCCCAGTCTGGTACAAGGTACTAAAAACGCTGGGCGACGAAGCAATTTACAATATCCCAAAAACCCTACTTTTATGTGCAACCATATTCTATTCTATATCATATGTGCATTTTATATGTAACCGTCATACATGCAGATAAATAGATCTTTTGAGCTTTCAATTTGGACACCAAGTTATGTATCAACATTAGAATTTTTGTGGATTTTAGATGTTTATAAATATTAAATGCATTAAACTCTGCATTTTAGTTAGATTTTGAAACGAACAGGTATATAATACATAGGAGATACCCCATTGCACTTGCAGTCACATTTCCATGTAAAATAATTTTGCATTGCAATGACAGTTTGGTAATATTTTGTGGCCTGGACACTTGGCTACACACAAATATGAAGATTAACTAACTAAAAGCCGGATGGGTAGTTTTTGTTAAGAGGTCTAACACTAATATGAGGAGGTGAAACATTGTGAGAAAACCCTGGCTTGAGCATTTTCTTATGTTGTCCAAGGGTGACAATTCTTAACAATACTTGAAACCACATGAAATTAACATATTAGGGTTGACTATTACTTGACACGAAACCTATGTGGGACGCGACTTGCCAGCATGAATTATTTTGACATGATATCCGTCTAACTAGTAATGTAGAAAGAAATGATTCATTTTTTTCATCTCTAATACGTAGTGTAGGAATCCTTGTAGAATAATAGGTCATTTCTTATGGATTTGTTAGTAGCATCGGGCAAACCAATTTACTTTTATTTACTAAGGTATTGCTAGGTTTGGTTTACAATTATATTAACCTAATTTGAAGTTCTAGTTCTCAATAGTTGATCTCCATTTGCTGATATCAATTTTTTGTTAAAACTTCTGTCAATGTTTGTATTCGCAGACTTGAGAACAACTTTTTACCCCGTATACGAAAAATTCTCATAAGCTCCTTAAAGGAGTATGTATAGAAAGCTGAGTTGCATTGAGAGTAGCCATATCTGATTTAACAACTGATAATGTGACTTCGTTAACGATTTTATTTAAGAACTATATGAGAAAAATAACTGCATGTAATGTGTGTAGAACTGCAGACACACACATGTAGCTATAAGCTATGTATTTTTGAAGATATGAATTCATATATCTATGTAGGTAATCCAGCCGCCGGTTACTATTATTGTCGGTTGAAGTTTTTTCGCCCTTTAATTATTCCTGTAACTATAGGTCTGTATGACATGGTTATCATTACTGAATACTAAAAGTGCATAAGATTAACTGCCATTTTCTGTCCCATTGCTCGATAATTGAATGTTTTCAATTCCAAATTATTCATGGATATGTGTACAGGTTGCCAAAGAAAATGCTGATGTCATCATATTGGATGACAATTTTAAAACTACAGTAAATGTGGCCAGATGGGGACGTTCAGTGTACATAAACATTCAAAAGTTTGTGCAGTTCCAGTTAACAGTTAACGTTGTCACTCTAATGATCAATTTTGTTTCTGCATGTGTCTCAGGTATGTTGTCCAGCAGATTTTTCTTTTATGAAATGCCGTTATATTTGTTTGGAGCTGAACTAACACGAATAATTACAAATTCCCCTTCTCTTTCAGGATCTGCTCCCCTTACAGCGGTACAACTGCTTTGGGTGAACATGATTATGGACACTCTTGGTGCTTTGGCATTGGCAACAGAGCCTCCAAATGATGGACTTATGAAAAGGCCCCCAGTTGGGAGGGGTACCAGCTTCATCACCAAGGCTATGTGGAGAAATATCATTGATCAGAGTATCTATCAACTGGCTGTCCTTGGAGTTCTCAATTTCTCTGGGGAGAAGCTACTAGGACTTACTGGTTCAGATGCAACTGAGGTTCTCAACACTGTGATATTCAACGCATTTGTGTTTTGCCAGGTACAGATTACTGGTTTAACCAGTACCCTAGTTTTATCCGTGCTGCCGTGCATTTTCCACATGGTTAACTTTAGTATTTACCAGCATATAACTTCTAGTTTTGATGTTGTTATTCCTAATTAAGCAGATGGTTTTGGGCCTGTGGTTGTTATTTCCCCTTGTGTTTGTTTTCCGAGATCGAAAGAATGATGCTGAAAAGCTTGTAGTAGTAATACTCAAGTCCCACGTATGTATGATCTTAGCTTTCTTTTGTTCTAACAGGTGTTCAATCAGATAAACAGTCGTGACATAGAGAAGATAAACATATTCCGTGGAATGTTCGACAGTTGGGTATTTCTAATCGTCATGGTTTGCACAGCGGCCTTCCAGGTTATCATAGTAGAGTTCTTGGGAGCTTTTGCTAGCACTGTGCCACTAAGCTGGCAACTATGGTTACTCAGCATTTTACTTGGAGCAGTTAGCATGCTTGTTGCAGTTGTTCTCAAATTAATACCTGTTGAAAGGATAACTAAGCACCATGACGGATATGAAGCGCTTCCTTCCGGTCCTCCAGAGGGCATAGTTTGAATAGGAGCGTTTCAGACGCCCTTTTTTCCTTCCCAAGGCTAGACAACGTCTACTGACTGAAACTAGTACGCCCTGAGACAGTCAAAAGGCCGTTTTAAGTTGCAGAGTTTTTTGTGTTGTTGGAAGTGACGGTCCTGTGAAAGCTCTGCTCGGTATTTTGTTTTTGTTTTCAAAAAGCTAGAAGGGTTTGGTTCAGTCGGTAGATTTGCTAGCATTTTTCCTTCTACGAATTCCCCACCCACAAAGTAATTTGAAGCACATTGCGACGCTTGAAATCTTCAAAATCGTTGTTTAGAATTTTCGGTTATCTGATTGAACCTTGGTATAGTTGGTTAGAAAGAAATTTACGCTGTTCTTAAACGCATGTGTGTAGGTTTTACGCGACGCTATCTGCGTATCATTTGTATTTCAGTGAAGATTATAAATTGAAATTGTGTTCATATAAGACGATGAATTGTGTTGGAATAGTTTTGTGAATCTTTTCTGTTTGACTGCATTCCTCTTCTTTTGTAACTTGAAATCATCAAAACTCAAATAAACTTACCTTTCAAGCGACAAGAGGTAATAACCAACGCAGTTCGAAGAGTTTTACTTGGAATGAACAGGAGAGATCGGAAATAATTAGGATAGAATCTGGTACAAAAGGAGTTGCTTGTATACATAATAATACACCACCACAATGGATTCTCTTTCTTTCTCTAATACACCATCACAATGAATTCTCTCTCTCTCTCTCTCTCTCTCTCTCTCTCTCTCTCTCTCTGCTAAAACAATATTCGCCAAGAATCTACGTGCACATAATCTCACTAACAAAATACTTAAGCCTACAAAAACAAAGAATTTGGTAAATGTCAAGAATCGCTTATCTGAGCCTCCGTTTTGCTTCTCCATAGGCAACGACTCCCATAACAGTTATCATGTAACCGCCAATGCCGATAGCAGTCACGGGGTTCTTGAATAAAAGAATTGAGATAACAACAGCCACTGTGCCTTTTGCATTGCCTAATACCTGATTGTAACATAATTACCATAAAACAAATTATACGAGTCCAAGAACGAGCCAAAAATAAATAAACATATTGTTCACCTACAAAAAATTGATTCGGCTGCATTCGAAATGTGTTTGTACTGCATTTAAGGCTTACGATTATGTGCAGACAGAGTTGCCATTTGACTGGCCTTTTACACTACGAGCTTACAGTCATAACTAGCTTCAACAGGCAGCGGTTTAATCAATGTTTTGATCTTATTCCCAATAGAGTTGACACTTTACATGTGTACAATCACACTACAAGTTGGATTTTAGGTTTTGATTGCCAGGTTTTGGGGTAGTCAGTGTTTTTCTACAATAAAATTCAATTCTAATTAGCGGATTTTTTGCGAACGTGTGAATTGTGGAGTAGCTTCTAAGATGAATGTTTGCATTCTTTTCGAAAACGAGGAGTCTGGTCATTATCAAGCAATGCTCAAGCTGCTACACTGTCAAGCTGGACAACACATTCAAGAGAAACGAAAAACCAGCCTGATCAATGGTGTGTGTGTGTGTGTGTTGGTTTTTATCAACTAAATTAGAACAATCAACATATTAATTCGAGAAATAATTAGATGAGGCAATATGAATTAGGAAACTCAAGGTGAAAGAAGTCCAAACCTGAAGCGTTAATGCACTTGTATGTTTGGTCACCAAAAAATTTGACAAATTAGCAGAATATGCCATCACTGAATTAATCAAAAGAAGTAACCACATGAATTTATGCTCCCTTCCAAGTGACAGAGTGGCATCTACGACATTGGGCTCCATTATAAGTGCAGCAGGCAACAACACAAGAACAGCAATCGGAGACATGTACAGCAGCAAATTCATTGAGTTCAACTTCTCCCTGTTCAGTGTTAAGACATATAAACAGAACAAGTAGTAAGAAAACACCACAGCAAGAAAATAGTGAATTAATTTGGCTTGAGATAAAGATGGAACGAAACTGAGAAACCTACAAACTGAACGTATATCACAACTATTTGGAAAATTATAGTTTTGATTACAGCGTGTCCGTTGTTTGCCAATCAAATAAAGCAAGGGGAGCATATCTAAATGCATCTCAAAGAAAAAGTTTACAATTAAGAAATAGAATAACTGCCTTCAATATTAAAGAGAATGTATCTAACACGTATGTGCAGGCTCTAGTAACTACTAGTACTATGTAACAAAATTAAATAAGCAATTAGGAATACAACACTTAATGGTCAATATTCAAACACTCATTGTTTTCTTTACCTAAGAAGAAAAATTCACGCTTGAGGTGGTCTAGCCCTCATCCTAATTGTAAAAGAGTTCTAACAGCGTGCGATTAGTTATTTATTTCAGTCTAACCAGAATCTCTTTGGACATATATATTTATGTCCGTCCACAAAGAGATGATTTACATGATTCCTACAAGTCTGAAATCTCTGTAACTACAGCACAGGGTGTAGCATTCACACAAGGAAAGAAGACACGTAAGCCCCCGTATCTTGACAATGGCCTTTTTGAGCTCTCTCTTTCTACTGATGATTGAATTGTCCACAATGGTTTCCAAATGAAATATGAGTTTCAGGACTCTTCGGGGTTCAAGGTAACCAAGAAAATGGCTGTGCATGATGAAACTATAGAAATCTCCATTATCTCATCCCTTGCTTGAATCTTATGTGAAGAGAAAATAGGTAATAATAAAGTATTTTAAGCACAACAGTAGGATTCTATTACATTCTGAGATCAGCCTTCATAAGTTATTACTTATTAGAGTTTAACCAATCCACAGTATTTACTTCCTTCCCTACAACCGGCACAGGTCTGGGTATAAACTAAGAAATAATTGCATTAATAGTTATAATATTATTTTTAGTTGTGAATGTTATTTATAATAAGTTATCATGCCTTGCTTTTTTAAAAGATTTCCTTACTATGAAAAGAGTGAGATTTAATCCCTTCTTAAGGATTCTCAGGTGGTAAAGGTTGTCCAAATATAGAAGGTTAAATATAAAAGAGTTCAGATGACAGATTACACAGTGAAAAGCTTCAAAGTTTTACCCTTCAGAAGAAAGTAGGATACCCTGAAGAACAGACTTAAAGGCCCTTGCAGCAGTTGCACTAATGCACATAACAAACCCAAAGAAGTGAAAACTTGGCTCGCCCTGCCACCAACCGAGAAATTTCCATCATTCCATTAAAATTGGAATCAAAGCACATTGCTGATATAAAAAGTGAAAACACAGAATACAATATAAGCCATAACAGTAAACCGAAAAAACAGGCTATTTAATTCTTAAAATTCATTAGATACATATATCATATGCCAACACAAACTTTAAACACCAGCCTCGCATAATAGCAACAATATCCATGCATGGTTTTGGATATGAATGACCCCTCATTTTGCGAATTGCTTACTTCCGCCACAATAAAGGTAGCATTGTCCATTATCAATTACAACTACAAGTGACAATGTTTTAAGAGAATGGTGCTTCTCCGATATTTGTAATCTTTCTATACCAAATCTCAAGCCGAATGCATTTCCGGTTTCAAGTTTAAACCAGATAGAATATCTAGAACAATGCATCGCTGGTTAATCCCGGTAGCTGAAATTCAGATCTGGATCAGCAAGTATCATATCTTAACTACATTTTCGACCGAAAACTAATTAAACCAGCTAAATCAATAAATCTCATACCAAATTCACAGCAAGATATACCCGGGAAATTAACAGCATTGTACAGAGACCAAATCAAAATAATCCGAAAAACGAGCTTATGCAGAAGCAAATAAAAACCAATGTCAAACAATTAAATAGCGATTAAAACTCATGATCCAATTAACAAAAACAAGCATTACCCCACTGGCAATCACCACCCCAGCAACAACAGGCACAAGAGCAGCATAGGTAACCCAGGCCTCCCTCTTCAAGGTCGCCAAATACGCAAACAGGGCGGTGAAAAACGGCGTCGTTGCACCGACAGCCTGATTGAAAGAAACAGCAAGGTACCTGAGAGAGATATTCCCACCCACGACCGACCCACAAAAGACAACGCTCAAAGTGGCAATCTTGAGGAACTGGGACCGAGATTTGATGGTCTGGAGAGGCACAATCTTGAGGAAGACGATGGAGAGGTAGCTGAGAACTGCGCAGGCGGCCATGTGGCACATTGTGAGGAAGATTGGGAATCGGAAGCCATAGTTGGAGAGTAAAAACTTGTTGAGTAGGAGGACGCCGATGTTTGATGAGTACCAGAGGATTATGAGGGAAGATATGAAAATGGCTTGCTTCTTTGACGACATTGCTCAAATGGGTTGAAGGAGGAGGAGAGATTTTGAGGTGTTTGTTTGGTGGAACAGGTGCTTGGAAGCCTTGGATCGGATTTTTTTTGAGAAGAAGCTCTGCTCTGAGCTTTAATGGAAAGTTATTATTATTTCGGGTTTTTATCGCAAATAATCCTTCACATTGATCAAACACATCATTTTGGTCCCTGACATTGAAAATTAATAGAAATGGTCCCTGACATTGATAAAAACCATCACAAATGGTCCTTCCGTTAAAAACTTTTTGGGCAATTTTCAAAGCTTTGTAACTCAATCGTTTCTTAACCAAATTCGACCCATGATATATCAAAATGAAGATAGGAACGTGTAGAACAAGATTATACCTATTTGGAAGCCCAATGGTTGCCAGAGATGGTCAGAAAATAGCCTCAAATGTGACTGGTCAGCAAAAAAACTAGAAAACTCGCCTGAAATGGGGTAAACTTTAAACATTCATAACTTCTTCAATAATCAACGAAATCGAGTGATTCAAAAACGAAAATCATACTTTTCGACGAGACTAAGAGAATGGTATCTTTTTTTATGGCTAACTCGTCGTATTTTGGCCGGAAAACGACTCGAAATTGGCTAACTCGAAAATGGTTATCCAAGTTCGAGCCATTTTCCGGTTAAACCACGGTAAATTAGCAGTCAATAAAGGTACCATTCTCTTTGTCGCGTTGAGAAGTATGATTTTAATTTTTGAATCACTAAATTTCGTTGAGTATTGAAGAAGTTATGAATGTTTAAAGTTTACCCCATTTCAGACGAGTTTTCCAGTTTTTTCGCGGATCAGTCACATTTGAGGCTATTTTTCGGCCATCTCCGGCAACCATTGGGCTTCCAAATGGTATAATCTTGTTCTACACTTTTCTATCTTCATTTTGATATATCATGGGTCGAATTTGGTTAAGAAACGATTGAGTTACAAAGTTTTGAAAATTGCCCAAAAAGTTTTTAACGGAAGGACCATTTGTGATGGTTTTGATCAATGTCAGGGACCATTTCTATTGATTTTCAATGTCAGGGACCAAAATGATGTGTTTGATCAATGTTAGGGACTATTTGTGATAAAAACCCTTATTATTTCTACATTCTTGGTCTTTGGCTTTTTCTTTGGCTTTTTATATTAATACCCTACAAAATGTTGAATGCACCCCACATTAAAATTTAATATTAATGACTTATTTACTCTATTATGCAATGACAATTTTGACCTTATTAGGTTTAAAAAATAATAAAAAAATTTATAAATACACCCCAAATCACTTTTAACGTATTATTTATGTACTTCAATTATCAAAACCCCTCCCACCCTCCATTGTTGAATAAAACCCTAAACAATGAAACTACAAACATGTTGATTGAAAAAAATTATTTTTGACAAATGGAACGCGAAATCGGTGTTTCGAAAACTTTGAAATCATTATTATTGTTATTGAAAAACGTTCAAATGAACCTAAACATTTTTTCAAATCATTCAATTTGAAATCATTCAGCAAACTAACGTTCAAATGGTTTGAAATCATTCAGCAAAATAAAAAATGAGTGTTATAAGATTTGAGAAATGTGGGGTGTATAAAAAATGTGAGGTGTGTGTAGAAAATGTAAGGTGTGTATTAAGAATGTGGGGTGTGAGGGTATTATGGAGAAGGAAGTATGGTGTATTAAGATAATTTTTAATTGAAAAAATAAATGTGAGGTGTATTAAGTATGTGGGGTTTATTCAACAAGTTGTGGGGTGCTAATATAATAAGCCTTTTCTTTGCTTTCCTTTTTTTCATTTTCTTTTTTCATTTTTGGGTAATTTTAATTTTATATCTTTCTTGCTTTATTATTTTATTAGCCCCTTACACACGCACATGCGCGTTTTTATTAGTCTTTTTATATTAGATTACTAGCATATGGCCACACACAAAATGTGTGTGTGATATTTTTATTTTATTTTTTTAATTTTTTAATTTTTATTAGATATATATTAGAATCACATGTATGTGAGGTTTTAAAAAACACAGCAAATTTTGGTTGTGGAATACTACATTTCTGCCCGTATTTCTTATCCATATTCAGTTTTAATTAGAGGATTAATTTAGTAATTTTATAAAATTTTGATTGAAATGAAAATGAGAGTTCTATTAATATGTAATTTAGATGTTTTGTTTTATTATTATTTATTTAAATAGCTAATTTATATTTTTATTAAAAATTATTCCAAAAAAAAAACATGAAACACAAACACCCACTAACGTTGAATTTTTTTTTTCTTTCCTAAAGTTTTAATTCCATTCAAAATTAAAAAGTGGTGAATTAATTTAACTCTTTTTGGTTCAATTTGTATTTCTAAAATTTTGTAAGGGCACTCTATGGTATTTTGAATGTTTTATTTTTTTTAGGATGCTCAATTTATATATAATAAGATTATTGTTAATTTTTTCGTCTCACTTTTATACTTCTATAAATCGAAGTTTTTCAAGTGCTCATTATGTGACAGCTAGTCCCAAAATAATTATTTTCGACAGCATGAAATTACTTATATACCCTTGGACGTTTTGTGTGGTGGTGTGGTAAGTTAGAGTTTGGACCAATTAGTGCTAAGTCCTATTACATTGGAACCAATTAGGACTTAGATGGTATTTTCTTTGGTTTTGGTTGGTGACCCCGTGGACCACACACACACACTCACTCTCTCTCTCCTGTGTACTCTCTCTCTCCTCCCTCTCAGATTCTCTTCATTATCCGTACAATCGTACGGACGATCTTCAAACCAACCCATTACTTCACAAATCGAGCTTGTAGACACCATCATCATCTTCATCTCATCGTCACAAACCCATCCATACCTTTCTTTGGATGTGAAACCCTTGATTTCACGAGAATCCAAATTCGAGGTACTGTTCATGCACACGTAAACGTGAAGTTTTCAGAAGATTTTAAGCCTCTAGGAAGCTTTAGAACGTCTTCACAAAGCTCGAAGAAGAAAAACGAGGTGTTTTGGACGCCGGGAAGTCGAGTTTAGCGAGTTTGAAATTTGGCCATAACTATCATGCTTTCTCCGGCGAGATCCCGTGATTTTTGGAGCTTGAAATTGGTAAGATTGTGTTCTATTTGTCATAAGCTTCAATTTGGTTCAAGTTGCATGGAATTTGGTTGAGAATTGGACAAGATATGAAGGTTTTTGCATTTTCTAGTTTTCCGGGGACGGCGACGTCTGGCGAGGTTCACCGTAGAAGAAAGAAGAATATTCCGTCAAGTTGACGAAATATTCTTAACGGAAGGTAACGGTGTCAGGTAATTTGGACGAAATATTCCTTTATTTTAACGGAATATTCCTAACGGTAGTTAGGGATTCCGTTAGACTTCCCTGCGCGTGGCCGCGCGTGTTGTGGTGCACTTGCCGGTGCGCGGGACGTCGGAAAACTTTTCTAAAAATATGGGGATGTTCGTGAGGTTGTGTAGATCACGTTGGTATATTCAAACATCCCATTTGAGCATTGTATGAGAAGTTATTAGCTAGTATTGGTTATGTGCTTTAAATTAACGTTTTTATAGTTGTTTCGCATATAGGGGAGACTTATCCCGAGGACGAGCGCAGTCAAGGATGACTCGGGGGCTACGACCCTTCGACATACCAGTTAGTGGGCTTTTGGTTTTTAGTATATATGTATATGCTTGGTATCTTTCCCAGAAAATGCATTTAAATGAGTTATGATTTAAATTGCCATGCCAAATGTTTTACATTTAGATTATGCATATGATGTTTGCATATATATAATTATGGTGCTGTGGACCTTCAGGTAAGCCCCAGGTGAGTTATGAATTGTGAAAATGAATACCAGTTGTGATTAATTGAGAAACATAGAGCTCATAAACCTGCACCCCGGTGTTAGTAAGTTAGCCAAAGATATGGCACAGGCCTGTATATAACGTCACCTCCCGCACCATATGCTCACATTGGATCCAATTTAGGTGCACAGTCTTGTCATACAAACCATTATAGGTGGTTCTGACTCGTAGGTGACTAGCGATTTATCGCACAGTTATAATGAGAATGTAGTAATGAGCATAATTATATTACACCCAGTCCTGGCGTACAGACCATTACAGTGGTTTCGACTCGTATGCAGTAAAGTGCCGTATAGGTCACGTACGGTGACTCTGGCTAGATTGACTAATGAGTTATAAATTCAGCTGTACAAACCTCTGCTGGGGTTCTGGCCAATATGTTATTTATCCATGAATTTATTTCCACTTGAGTTACTATTTTGTTTCATAATTGGCATGACTTACTTATGTTTATGGTTATGTGAAGCATAAATTGAAATATACATATATATATATGCTTATATTCTATTTCTAGGAAAATTATACATGTTTTACGGCGAGGGGTTAGAGCATTTGATAATGAAATGGTTTTGAAAAGCTTTATTTTTGCCCACTCACGTTTTCTGTTTAACACCCTTCCAGGTTTTAGGTAAGCTTGATCGTTGGTGGCTCACGAGGATTGAACGGAGGTTCTGACAAACTATCACCATGTAGGACATCTTTAGGTGTCGTCTAATTAGTACTTGTTTCCCGAATTGAACTTAGGCTATTTATGCTCTGATTGTGAATTCACACATTTTCTAGCACTTACCTTAGCTAGTACTCTTATGAATTGGTTTTTAATTATTCGTATTCTCTATTATCCTTCTTGCTTCCACACTGTGCACTTGGCTACGTCACCCTCACGTGACGGCCAGCATAACCTGATTCGGGTCGGGGTGTGTCACATGAGGTAACAAAAGTCCTGTTACGTTAGTAGTTAATAAACAAATTAGTGATCAGACCGACCAAAGCATAAAATAGTAAGAAAAGTTAAAGTTTAGGTTAAATGACAAAAAACTACCTCAACTATTGAGGTCATGACAGTTTCATACCTCATCTTTTAAAACTGACAATGTCATACCGCATCTGTAGAATTTAGTCCAATGTTATACCTCCGTTAGCTTGGCCATGAATTTCTCAGTTAAATGCTGACCTGGCTTAATCCGTGGCCCAGTTCGTCGCCCAAATGGATTCCATATGGCACCACATCCAATGTTTTCCCGCCAAATGGCATCCAGCTGAGATTCCCAATACACGTGTCTTTCTCACAGGACGACACGTGGATATTCCCTTAAAAATATTAAAAATTAAAAAAAGGTAATATTAAAAATTAAAAAAAGGTAAGGGAACATTGTAAAGTGTGTCTTTCGAATTGGTTTTCCCCCCGATACACCAAAATCCTGTCAATCTAATTCCATTCCCAATTCCAGAAAAACAAGAACCCTAACCTTAGTTCTCGCAGCTCCAAATCTCGAACAAACGGATTAGAAATTCAGCGAAAAACCCAAATCATCTTGTCGACTCGCTTCTCTGACTTTGTTGGTGTTGGAAGGGGGTTTCATCTGGGTTCCATTGGCTTCGGAAAAAAATCGAAGGATTCAACATGGGGTGGTACGTGCGAAACGATCCCGATGAAACGACACCTACCTATTTAAGTTTTTTTTGTGCTTTTGATGATTCCAAATGCATACTGAACTTATTATTTGGAATGGGTTGAAAGTGGGTTTTGTTTATTCTTGTAGCATTGTTTATTCTTGTTTGAAAATATGGATTTATGCTTCGAAATGGTTCCTGAGGTGTTGGAATGGGTTGAATGTGGGTTTTGTTTATTCTTGTTTGAAAAAGTGGATTTATGATTTGTTAATTCGAAATGGTTCCTGGGGTGTTGGAATGGGTTGAATGTGGGTTTTGTTTATTCTTGTATAATTGTTTATTCTTGTTTGAAAGGGTGGTTTATGCTTTCTTAATTCGAAATGGTTACTGAGTTGTTGGACAATGGGTTTGTTGCTTTCTTGCTTTGTTTACTAAGTTGTGGTTTGTTGCTTTATTACTTTGTTTATTCCTGTTGAGAAATGCTTAATGTGCTTTGGTTGTTAGCATATAGTTGTGGTTTGTTGCAATTTCATATAGTTGCATATAGAATGTTGTGCATTGGTTTTTGTTGTTGGCTTTTAAAATGCAATTAGTTGCATATAGAATGTTGTGCATTAGTTGCATATAGTTGCATATATAATGGTTTGTTAGGTTAAAATGCAATTGCTTTTGTTTGTTGTTGGCTTTTAATTAGGGTTTGTTTTTGTGAATTTCAATAGATCCAGAACTATTCTATATTGAATTGCATCACGGTGGGGAGATAAGTTATGACCTCTACGCTGGGGGAAAAGTGACATATATAGATAACTATGATAAAGATCTCATGTCACTGACGGTGATAGATGATATGGTGGAGGCACTTGGATACAGTGGGCGGTTCATGAATTACTATTACAAGATTCCCAACATAGACCTTTCCAATGGTTTGAAGCCGATTCAAAGTGATTCTGATGTTCAGTCCATGTGCAATTTTGTTCCAAATGATAAAGTGATTAAGATGTACATCGAAGAATTGAAGACAGAAGAAGCCGTAACCCAAAAGCAACAGTTTATGAAGTCCATGGAAGTCGGTGGTCCAAGTAAATTGGTTATTGAGGAGATAAGTAGTTCAAAGGGGGTTGTTGGGCCAATAGCAGTTAAACCAATCAGATCTAGGGGCTTGCTAGCTATTGAAGCGCTAGAAGTGGATGATTGTTGCACATCTCAACTAGTGCAAACATGTGTAACTGAGGTAGGAGAGATAAATGCTTATTCAAGGAATGGTCAGAGAACTTATGAAGGGCCAGAGGAGAATAAGGGGAAATATATGGCTAAGGTAAAAGGAGAGGATACGCAGGTAGAAGAAGGGGATACTGAGGTAGGAGTAGGAGATGGGGATACTCAGGTAGAAAAAGGGGATACTGAGGTAGGAGATGAGGATGTAGGAGAGGGGGATGTAAGAAGGAGGGATGTTGAATTATTCTTTGATGTACCTATTAGTTTTAAGGGGAATGTTGAAGAAGAGAATGAAGAAGTTGCTCAAGAAAATGATAGTGAGTTTGAAAAGAGCGAATATGGGAGTGATGATGATAACCCCCGTGTTTTCCAAGTTTGATGGTATTGTGGAAGAAAGGGAATCTGAGCACAGAAAAAAAAGGAACACGGAGCAAACAGATGAAAGGGATTTTGAGGAAAGAAGTGCAAGACAATCTGAGCAAAGTTAGAAAAGAAAACAAGAGCAAGGGGAAGAAGAATTTGATACTGAAAATATGGAACAAAATGTGGTTGATGATCCAAACTATAACTCTGATGCCCTTGAGAGTGTACACTCTTCAGATGATGAAAGAGGCAAAAAACATGAGCAATTTCCAGAGTTCAATGAGAAAACAGACATGAAAAATCCCACTCTTACACTCGGGCTTGTTTTCAGGGATCATGTGCAATTCAAACGAGCTCTCATCATGTACTCCTTAGTGAATAGATATGGGGAAATCCATTTTCCTAGGAATGAGAAATTGAAAGTCACAGCAAAATGTGCAAAAAGGTGCCCTTGGAAGTGTTGTGTTGGAAAAATGTATGGTTCAAAAACCATACAGATCAAGACCATACTTGATGAACACACATGTGGGAGAACTTGGGCAAACAAGAACATGAAGTCCCATTTGCTGACCGATTTGTACATGGACAAGATAAAACTGAACCCCACATGGCTTATGGATTCTTTTTTAGCAACTGTCAAATCAGAGTGGAATCACGGTTGTGGAAAAATGAAGGCTATAAGGCTTTAGATAGGGCTTTGAAGATCATTGAGGGAAAACATGCAGAGCAATACACTAAGTTGTGGGACTATGCTGAGAAAGTGAGGAATACTAACCCTGGAAGCATAATGAAGGTGAAGTTGGATAGGGGGAGGTTCCAAAGGATATATGTGTGCTTGGGGGCTTGCAAAGAGGGGTTTAAGTCAGGATGCAGACCATTGATAGGATTAGATGGATGTTATTTAAAGAGTGTACATGAAGGTCAGCTACTTTGTGCTGTTGGTATTTACCCAAATGATGAAACATGGGATATAGCGTATGCAGTTGTAGAAATGGAGAATAAGTCTAGTTGGATTTGGTTCTTAGAGTTATTGGTCGATGATGTTGGGGTTGTCAATCAAGAGGGATGGACATTTATTAGTGATCAGCAAAATGGGTTAATTCCGGCCTTTCAAAAAGTCCTTCCTAATTCCCATCACAGATTTTGTGTGAGACATTTGTATACCAACTTCAGAAATCTGTTCAAATGGAAAACATTGAAGGATGCTTTGTGGTCAGTAGTCAAAACAACAGCAGTTCCCCACTTCAAAAAAGTAATGGAGGATATGAAGAAGCTCGATGAAAAGGCCTACAATTGGTTGATGAAGAAGCTTGCACATCATTGGAGCAAGTCCCATTTTGAAACATATCCCAAGTGTGACATGTTGCTGAACAATCTCTGTGAAAGTTTCAATGATGTCATACTTGTGCCAAGACAAAAACTTATTGTCATTATGCTACTCCTTATTCACACACTTTTGATGAAGAGAATTCAGATGAGAAGGATACAATGGTGAACAAAGTTGGAGATCTCTGTCCTAAAATCAAGAAGTTGGAGGAAGCCAAAATTCAAAGTGGCAGGTGCATTTCACTATGGTCAGGGGGCGCTAAATTTCAAGTTGATGCTAGAGGTGGGGAGCAATATGTGGTTGACTTGGTTGAGAAGACTTGTTCTTGCAGAAAGTTTGGCTTGACAAGAATCCCATGCAACCATGCAATAACGGCCATAAATTTCAAGAGAGAAAAACCGGAGGACTAAGTCGATGCTTATTATTCGAAGGCACGGTACTTGGAGGTGTTTTCTCATTTAGTAATGCCGATGAATGGGATGTCTTTGTGGGAGGAAACTGACAACCAACTAATATTGCCTCCTACATATGCAACTTGGAAGGCCGAGAAAGAGGAGAAACAAGGAAGCTGCTGAAAGGGACAATGAGGGTGAACAAACTCCCACTAACCCAACCAATAATCCTTAAGGTCCTCATCAACCACTTAAGCTAGGAAGGAAAGGGCAATGCACTTTGAAATGTACTATATGCAAAAATGAAGGTCATAATGCAAGAACCCATCATAGACATCTTCCTCCAAGGGACAAACAGGTACCATTTTCTACTTTATGTGGGTTTTTAAATCCTTTAACATCATATCAGACTCTTAATCCTTTAAATTGCTTTATAGGCATCCACATCTGCTCAAGGACAATCATCATCCACATCTGCACCTAAAAAGAGACAAGGAAAACAAAGGTAAAAACTGAACCATTTCCTTAGTTCTAAAACATTTGGATTTAGTTAAAAAGCTTGCTTGGTCTCTAAATGAACTTTGGATTTAGGCATCACAATCAGTAGTTAAATCACCTAGAAGCACCAAGCAGAGAAAGACTAAGCAAACCCACAACTGAATCATCCAAAGGCACGAAGCACAGAAATACCAAGCAATCCAGGCACGTTTTTTTGCACATATGGTTGTTTTTTGTAAAGGAATTGTAAAGTTATAACAGGTTTTATGCATCCAGTACGTATTTCGTGAATTAAATGGATGATGTAGCAGGTTTTTATGAATTCAGTAGGTTTTGTAATGTTGGTTGGAGATGCTAGATGAATTCTGTTAGTTTTTTTAACAAGTTTATGAATTTATGGATAATTAAGTAGGTTTTATGCTTAATTTGGTCTATTTCATGTTTTTCTTGGAAATGATGAGTAGTTTGTGCTTGAGTACACTTGTTTTGTTGTGGTTATATCATTAATTTTTGGGTGAGATTTTTCTAATTTGAGGTCAAGGATGATAATCTATGCTTAAAATGGTAAATCATCTTTGTCTCAATTTTTGGCGAGAAAATTTGAATTTCAAATTTGAAATTTTGAAATTCAAATTACCAAAAAAAAAAATCAAATATATTTTCTAACATGGATGCCATTTGGCGGGAAAACATTGGATGTGGTGCCACGTGAAATCCATCTGGGCGAGGAACTGGGCCCCGAATCAAGCCAGGTTAGAATTTAACTGAGAAATTCACAGCCAAGCTAACAGAGGTATAACATTGGACCAAATTCGTGATCCCTGCTTGTCAAGCCTCCCAAGCATGTCAAGCAGGCTGCATCCATCGGTTTAGGGATGACATTCCCGCACATCATCACGTGTTGCCTCGGTATATATGATGTGTCGGGTTTGGGACATTCCCGACCATGGTGGCGGCGGCGGCGGAGGTCAAACTATGCCCATGTGTGTTCATAAAGAAGTCATATTCCGGATTTTCAATCGTTGCAGTTTATGTCGATGACATGAACCTCATTGGGACTCCAACAGAGCTTGAGGAAATTGCTACACACTTGAAATTGGAATTTGAGATAAAGGATCTTGGGAAAATTCGATACTGTCTCGGCTTGGAAATTGAGCATTGTTCAGATGGAATCTTAGTACATCAATCAAACTATACCCAAAAGGTGTTGCAACGTTTTAATGAGGATAAAGTGAAGCCTTCAAGTATACCCATGGTCCTTCAAGCTCTAAATGCTAAACGAGATCCCTTCCGTCTAAACGAGGATGAGGAAGAGATTTTGGAACCCGAAGTTCCTTACCTAACTGCAATTGGGGTTTTATTGTACTTGGCTCAGTGCACTAGACCTGACATCTACTTCATTGTGAATATATTGGCTAGATACAGCAATGCGCCCACACGCAGGCACTGGAATGGTGTTAAAGACATTTTCCGCTATCTCAAAGGTACTACGGATTTGGGTTTGTTCTATACTCGCGAATCTCCAAATGTTGCCGTCCCCTATGACCTTCGGATTAATTTTCGCCTTGTTGGTTATGCAGATGCTGGATATATGTCTGATCCACATAGAGCACGTTCTCAAACGGGTTATGTCTTTACCGTTGGAGACACCGCTATATCTTGGAGGTCTACCAAGCAAATGCTAGATGCGACTTCGCCTAACCATGCTGAGATTCTCGCTTTACATGAAGCATCACGTGAGTGTTTTTTGCTAAGAAAAGTTATGGAACATATTCGAAGCACAAGTGGTCTTACATCAGTCGTTGACCTTCCTACGATGATCTTTGAAGATAATGCATCATGTATCGAGCAGCTGAAGAAGGGATACATCAAGGGAGACAACACCAAGCACATATCGCTAAAGTTCTATTACTCACACCAGCAGCAGCATCAGAACATTGAAGTCAAGCAAATCCGTTCCCAAGACAACCTGGTCGATCTCTTTACCAAGTCATTGCCCAAGTCTACATTTCAGAAGCTCGTGCAAGGAATCGGTATGCGTAAATTATCTGAGTTGAATCGCTTGTAATTCTCTTATTTAGAAGTTATGTCTAACTCAGGGGAGTCTCTAGAAGCATACTCACATGATCTTAATGTACTCTTTTTCCCATGATTAAGGGCATTTTTTCCCACTGGGTTTTTGCTACCTAACGAGGTTTTAATGAGGCATTCATCCTGGGATGATCATACTCCGTTAAGTTTACTACCTTCGTCCAGTTTGACGTTCGTTTTAGACATTATACATACTTCTCACTTTTCTCCTTAGTCTATGGGTTTTCCCCATGCCTTGGGTTTTACCATAGCGAGGTTTTGTGAGTTTTATTACAAATGCATACTTCACTTAAATTTGAGACTCACGATCACCCGTTGTGCCGATGACTTTATCAACTATTCTACCTTATCTGCTGAAGATCTGATGCGATTGTTTGTTGAGTATTTACACACTCAAAGGGTAGTGTTGCAGTCATATTTAGAACAGGAATGTGATTGTGTAAATCCTAGGGAATCTGGGAAAGTATCTTAGGGTCTGTTTGGTATCATATTTGAAATTTTTTATCATTTCTCAAAACATTTCTTAAAAACATTTCTTGAAAATAATTTTCTTTAAAACTAAAAAACTTGAGTGGTTTGAGATTTAAATTTTTTAAATCTTACGACTTAAACTAAATAAAGAGATCTAAAAAGAGGGGTAGCAGGAGAGGGAGAAAGAGGAGAGAGGATGAAAGAAAGTAAGAGATGATTGAAGGAAAGAGAAAGAAGAGAGAGGATCAGACGAGATAGAGAGGAAGATGAGAGTGAGATAAAGAACCGAGAGAATGAAGAGAGTGGATTGGAGGAGAGACGAAAAAGGTAAAAAAAAAAAAAGGAGAGATAAAGAAGAAGAGAGAGAGAGAGATATTTGGAGTGAGAAGGGAGAGGGGAGAGAAAAGAAAGGAGTAAGTTTAAAAACTCTAAAAACTCACTTTTTATGTTTTTAGAGCAATTCCACCCATGGAGCCCTACCCCCTGGCAATCCACTATTCAATCCACCCTATTGAACAGTAACTGCCTTAAATGAATAGTAACTACCATTAATGAACAGTAATTGCCATTTACATCTCCATCCTTGGAACCCTCCCCCCTAGCAATAAGCAATTAAAATAATAGTTTTTTTTGTTTGTTTAAATAATAAAAAAACCCCCCCTCTCTCTCTCTCTCTCTCTTTCTCTGACACAAAAAAAATAAAAAATTGCAAAGCCCTCGGGCCACAGGCCTATCGACTCCCCACCCCCCCTTCGCTCGGGCTCCCACCGTCGCTCGGCCTCCACACGGCTGGACCTCTCTCCACCGGGCCTCCGGCCCCTTCTTCTCCACTGTCCCCCGAGCAACCCACATGGGTGGAGTTGCTCTTAGAGAATATACTATATTTTTGAGTTAGTCTTGAGTTCAGTTTTTGAAAATAGTCCTACCAAACAAGTTTTTAAAGCTTAAAACTTGAAAATTGTTTTTTAGTTTAAAAAGTTGGTTTCAAGCAGAGTACCAAACAGGCCCTTATATTCCTATTAGGATTATATTACCTATTAAATATTGTAATCCTAAAGGGAAGAGTTTTACCCTACCTACTACTATAAATAAAGGCACAATGAGGTGAATCAAACATACCTCACAATTAAATCAATCTCTCTTCTCTCTCAATATTGCCGAACCCCTCTCTCTCTAAACCTAGATCGTTCAATCAAATAAGCTTACAATAATTGCATATTTTTTTCTTCAGATTTTTATTTATATAATTTTACTTGAGTATTCGAATAAGCTATGTGGGTTTGTGTATTGTTGTTGGACGGCGACGTGTAGGTGGAAGGAACATGCAAACGTGGCAAGCAAGTAATAACCACCGAGTTGCTCTGACAATTCATGTTCCAAAACAAGTATTGACGCGTGACAATTGTAACATCTTGCTTCAACAATGTAACCTAATATCTTTAATAGACCAAATTTTAAGCTTAAATTTGCAACGTATGATCAAGTATATTAATTAATACTTAAACAATAATTTAATATAAGTATATTACTCAATATTTATAATATTTCAAGGGCTTTTTAGTTAAATTGTTTTCAAGGTTGACTTAACTCATCAATTTGGTCCCTCATATATGACATCAATAGACATGAGTTTGTCCACCATCAATCATTTTGGTGTGAAAATTCTGTTAAATAAGAACCAAATTACGAAAATACCTTAAATTTGATAAACAATATACCAAAATGATTTGCAAAATTAAGAGTATTTTTGTCATTTTAGTCTTATTTAATAAAGATTTCTCACGAAATCACCAAAATGATTGATGATAACAAACTCAGGAACCAGTTATGTTGATTTTAAATCACAGAGACTAAAATAAGGAGTTTTGCTAAAACCTACTCCAGCCCTTGGAGTAAAACTCAAATTTTAGGTTCTAAACTTACACCAACTTGCTCCAACTCTTGAGACAAATATGAGTTAAAACCTAAAACTCATTTCTGGGCCAAATTTAGCCTAAGATTTCCTCTGGGTTATTGGGGGCTGGCCCACCATATATTTGTTATTTTTTTTGTTTTATATTTATAGATTCATTGAATCCAATTGCTAAAATATAATATGATCAAATTCAATGATAAAAAAAAATTATAACGGTCCAAGTTTAAATCCAACAATTAAAGTAATTAAAAATTTTATTTTATATGTTTCATATTTTTTCGTAGTGTTCCATGAGTTTCATGATGCTATTGTAGTGATTTTTAATATTTATAGGAATCTAAATATTTTTAAGTTAAAATATTTATAAAATTAATTGATGATAATCTACATAATTTTTTCTTTTAAAAAAAGTTACTTTAAAAAAATTATCCTAAATTTACTTTAATAATCGGGTTAAAAATTTAACCCAAAAAAGTTAGAGAAGAATAACTATTTTTGGATTAAAATCTAAATTTTCTGAGTTGGAGACGGTGGATCATTTTGACTGAAATGTGTATTTGAAATGTTGGGTCTATTTGAAGGGACGTGTTGTCTCCGCCTCCAACCGAGTCTCCCCCGATTCGATTCAGTGCCCGCTTTGCCACAGATGAAGTACTCGACAAGCATACCATACCGTCGTGTCGTAGAAGGTGTAAGTGCCATTGGAAGTGTTAAATTTGAGTAATAATTCGAATAGCAAAATTTGGGAATTTTGGCCGTAAAAAAAAAAGCTTGTGTGTTGGTTTTGCAGATCAACTGGATCCGGCAGAATTGATATTTGAATCGGGTCATTTGGCAATGTTCACCTTTTTTTGGTTTTTCTGTCTCTGAATCGTACTCTAGTGTCAAAAGACGATGAGATTATCTACTTTAAGACATACATACATGTATATAGATAGGATTAATTCTTGGAAACTTCTGACATTTGGTACATTGTTGAAACGCTCGAGGGCAGACAAGACAAGCATCGTGTTCTCTTGTTTGCGCAAATGGCGAAAATGCTGAATATTCTTGAGGTAATTAGTCACTACAAAGTAAATTCAAGAATGGTGTGTGTGAGATCATGTCAGTCAGCAGCATAAGGTGGTGATGCCTTGTTTATGTGCGGATGTTAAGGAAATCAAATGCTTATTTAGGTTGGTTGGAGCCTTTTATTTTTTGCATCTGTTGATTGAGTGAAGAAATATGTTGTGAAAAACTTGAATTCGATGTTCTGGTTGTGCTAATGTTAACCGAGTTATTTCGTCCTTTTGGAAACCTTCACCGCACCGCACCATATAGTATTACCACTTGTGTTCCAACTGTTTGCCTATATTCTCTTGTTGATAACTCTAGATGTGCAGTAAAGGAAATGTAAATACCTACAACGACTTGATGGATAATGGTGGTTAGAGATTTGCAGCAACGCTAGGGACTTCATTTATCACATGAGCTTTCTTTTCTCAACTCTTATGCTTTGTCTTCTTGCAGGGGTCATATTTTACCAAAGTGATTGGAACCCAACACTGAGACTACAAGCAATGAATCGATCATAGAGCCATCGGTTGGGTCGCGCAAAAGCTCTAAGTTTTGTTTGCCAAATCCATTCCAACCCTAGACTTCCTGGTTTCTTTAGAGCCATTTGTTTGTGTGCTTCTTTGGAGACCCCATGCTTGCTTGTATGGTATCTCTCTTGTTCCCTCTAGTCATTTAAACAAACAGTTGAAGAGAAGATTCTGCAAAGAGCTAGTCAGAAAAATGCTGCCTCTATTCAGGTTAAGGGTAGACAAAAGAAGAAACAAACAAAGGGTATACGGGTCGATACAGAAGGCAATGCCTCATTAAATGATCTAACAAACCCTGCATCTGCACCTCAAGGTACTGGACATGAAGGATTCTTTAGCTGCAACTGGCGCAAAAACTCAAAGGTCGAAGAATCTACAAAGCATGGACGAACCGGATAGCTATGATTTGAATGATGCCTTACAAAATACTGATCAACAAGCTACGAAACCCAAGAGGCCTAAGAGGCATGTGAACGAAAAATCTTGATCCGGCATACTGCCACACTTGGTGTGGTTCCAGAGCAAACCCAATATCCACCATGGAATTAGTCTGGATCTGATGGTTTCAAAGCAGAACCAAACCTGGGAAAAAGGTCTAAATCAGAAGGTTCTTTTCATGATTCTTGATAATATCATCATGTAATGGAGAAGACTCTTTCCGGTTCAGAAAATGTTAGGCAGTGGCAGGCCAAAGGACAAGGTCATCACTGTATGTGAAATTTGGGGAATGGTGTGTGGCGGATTTTCTGTTTGACACTATGGTTGAGAGATTTTATTGCTTCGGGTGCTTTCGTTGCGATTTGTGGGCAGAAGAATGGACGTGCCATTAAGGTTCTTGCATTGTTGCGCAAGATGGATACGAATGGTATTAAGCCTAATGATGTTAGTGTTGTGAGTGCCTTTTTGGCTTGCGGGCAACTAGGGTGTTTGGAGAATGGGGAAGAAATCTACGAGATCATGAGAAAATATGGGATTGTATGCAATATAATGTTTGCCCATGCGTGTCTTGATATGCATGTGAAATGCGGTTGCATTGACATGGCTGAGACTTTGTTTAAGGGTATGCCTCAGAGGAATATTAGCATACACTGTAAACATGGAGAGTGGAAAGGCATTGGATATGTTTTCAAGGATGCGAAAAGGAGTGAGACGAAACCATGTCATCTATATGGGAACTTTATCTGCATATAGCCATGCTGGGCTAGTAAATGAAGGCAAGGCTTATTTCAGTAACATGGTCCATTCTGGTGACAAGAATATTCAACCGAAAGTTGAGCACTGTGCTTGTATGGTAGACCTGCCTCTATAATTTCATAAAAAGTTTGCCCAGATTCTGGAGGGTGGGGAGCTATATTGGGTGCCTGGCGAATCCACCAAAATATTGTACTGGGCCAGCATGCAGTTGATTTGCATTTCGAATTAGCTGCTGATATTGGTTGGTATCATGTCTTAATGTCAAACATGTAAGTGGCTGCTGGAGGGTGGAACTTTGTCAATAAGGTGAGGATGTGAAAAAGTCAAGAAAATAGCTGCATACATCTCAGTTGAATGTAATGGAAACTTCCAAAAGTTCTATGGTGGAGACAGGTTGCCAGAGTCAGCAGAAATATATGAGAAGTTTAAGGCCTTACTGAGACAAGTGAAAAGCTTTCCGTCGCATTGTCGTATAAATCTAAGAACTGAAACCCCCGTTAGGGTGGTGAAAATTTGAGGGTGTGATGAGATGACTGCCATAGTTTTTGTAACTTTGTTTTGAAGGCTACCAAAAGCTAGATAGTCATGAGAGATAAAGTCCGTTTTCATCATTTTAGAAATAGAGATTGTTCGTGCAACAACTTTTGGTGATGACTTGGAATTTATTAAGGTACAGAGATGTTAGGGACTTCAGTTTCACAGTAGTAAAAGAAGATGGAAGGTACTTTCCCACTTACTGCAGAGATTAAAGGTTTGAATGTAGATTTAGGGTTGAAGATTCACACAAGGTTGCAACTGATGGTGGCATCATGGAAGATCTTCAGAGTGCAGTCTATCCAAAAAGGACGATCTTCAGAAGGAGAACGTAATTGAACTGAAGCAGTTGGCGACACAGGCAATCAACCTGAAAAATTATTCTAAAGTTTAGGAAAGATGTTCTGGTTGAGAAAATAGCCGAAAGCCTGGTTGTCCATAATTTTAGAGTTTGGTGTACAGTTTTGTTTTTCTCTATTGTCTCTCCATTTTGTTGGGAATAGGTCAGATTTGCGCTAGCTACTGTTTTGTTCACAAACTTTTACTTTCACATTTGAGATTCTGTATAGCGCATACAAGATTTGATGAAACAAGTTTCTGCTGAGTAAATGGGTTATATTTTGTTTGTAAATTGCACTTGTTATTCAAGCAAGTTGAATAAAAGGGATGAAAATAAGAAAATTGAACTGATTGAAAAACTTTATTCCATTAATTGAATGAATGAATGAATGAATGAATGAATTGCAATGTATGGACAATTACAAGAGTGTTACAAATATGGATATCATATGAACCGTATATTCTAACTACATTAATTCACATGTGAATGTGGTTTTCAGGAAGGGCTTGAGGCAAAGCAGGAAAAGGACTACATGGACGCCGATGCAGAAACACGGGAGGAGGAGGATGGCGGTAAAGCATAACTGGGGCAGCATGATGGCGGCTCTGGCATGATTTATCACGGGAGAAGGGGTGGCGGATGAGAATGATGGGTCTTGTGGGGACCGCAGGGACAAGAATCACCGAATGAGGAGGAGCTCTGTGTACGGTGTGTACAGAGGAACAAAGATAATTAGAAGCACCACAAATCTTTGGACTAAGACTATATAGAAATCCCTCGTACATTCCAGGCTTCAACCCAAATTGACTCCTCATCTTCAGGAATAACTCAGCCGTCAACAGACTGTCGGAACCCGCTTGATGGGCATCCCCACAACGCTGCACTCCGAGGATTTTCGCCATTCTTTCGAGCCCAATTTCGCCCCCAAATAGGCCCGGGCAGTACTTGGCCATAAACTTCAAGTCGTAGACCCTCTCGAACAAACGACCTGCCATCTTTGCGAATTCAGTGGGGGAGCTGGGGATGGTCTTCCTCGTCACCAGCTTCATTACATAGGCCGAGTCGTAGAGGCCGTGGAAGCTCACCCATACGAGCCGCCCCCTGTGCACCCTTAAAATCTCAACGAAACCCTCCACAAAAATATCCGAATCGATGCCGAACTTCCCAAATTTCTCGAGATCCAAGCCATTGGTTTTGAGGAGGGCGATGGATTCTGGAACATGGGGGTCGGTTTCCTCGTCAAAACCCCGAAAGTTGAACTCCCAGGTGCCGCCGACGTTGCCGCCGTCGTCGAACAGGGTGATACCCAGTTGGATGAGTTTGAGAGAATCGACGTTAAATGCGAGATCTTGGTAACAGAGGCCCTCGGAAGCCCCTCTGGGGGTGTTGCGGAGAAACCCCGGAAATTCGGTGTCGAACGAGACGATCGGAAAACGGCAGAGACACCGATCGACGGAGGAGATTTCTTGCTTAAAATTGTGGGCCCAAACAGATGTAAGTTTCTTCCTCATCGCTTTGTTCTTAGAAGTAACCAGATTGGTATTGCGATCAAATCGATGGAGATTGAAGGAGAAGAATGAATGACGATCGAAGGAAGAAGAAGACAGTTGTTTTTTCTGCTCTCTATATCTCTCTCTCGCAGTAGCAAGTTGCAAGTGTTTGTAAGAACTCCACTCTTCCCTTTTTATAGGTTAAATCATCAAATCCCAGAAGGAGAAGGAGACTCAGACCGCTTATGTTACCGTTACGCGTTAGGATTTGCCTCCAATTTGAAACTTTGGCGTCAAAGTAGCGCGGTGTTATACTTTTAATTACCAATTTGTCCTTTCTTAAATTACTATTTTCTTTTGTCCTCGTCTCGCTAATGTAGTTCACTTCACTCTACTTTCTCATTTATAATCTTGTTCTCTACTTGCACACTTGATCTTTTTTTTTTCCTTTGATTTTCTTTCCATATTCGATTTAGTGGTCAGAATTAAACATGAATGGATGTACGAAGAGAAAAAAAAGTTTGTTGAAATTAGTACCCATACTATTTTAGGAGAATATTTTTGCTCACCACCCTCAAGTGATAGTGATACTTATCACCCTATTTATCACTGTTAGATGAGTTTAAATTTCAAGATCTGTATAATGGATAGACACAAATCTAAAAATTGAAACTCACCCAACGAAAATAAATATTCATCACCATTGTATTTTCGTTTTCTATTTCAAATGAGTATTACTCTTAGATCAGCATATTCATGAGTAGTGGTAGCAGGGTTTTGCCTAAAATTAGACTTTGATCTTGGTGTTTTAGGGTTTCCCTGCAACGCTCAATTGAAATTGAAACTGGGCTGTCGGATCTCCCTTTGTGTTCATAGTTGGGTACTGCGATCAAAAGTTAAATTTTAAGTGTTGATTTCATTACTTTACTTACTATCTCTTTAAGACCTTTTGTTTATCCTTAACCTTTCATTGTTAGCCAATACCTGAGCCTCATTCTTAAACTTTTATCTTGATTGTTGTGTGTTTGAATATGTGGAGTTTGAAATTAGTATGAGCATGTAGGATCCCTAGTTCTCGCTTCTAAGAAGTGACATTTAGTTTATGAGATCATATATATATGAAGTATTAGTAATTCTAGAAAGTGTCTTCATTGTTATAACATATGTGAGTGCTAATCTACATGTTTACATCAAACTTCTCATGTACACTTAGTAAGTATAAAGAGTGTAGCTAGAAAATCTTTGTGAAAATAGAGAGGATATCCGGTAAGGAATTGGTTGAATTCTCTAAGACATGTTACTACTTTCAAATGTTGTTTTAATTGATTAATGGCGAGCTAGTGAGTGGTTGCTGAGGTTAAGTATAAGCTCAAGTGTAAGATGGCTAAAATCTATGTAAGTACTAAGTAGTGATTTTTTATATGTCATGGTTCGTTGGAAATCCCTGAGGCAATTGTTGGATGGTTTAGGTTTTTGTTTTGTTTTCTTTGTTTTGCTTGGGGACTAGCAAAAGATAAGTGTGAGGGAATTTGACAGGAGCATACTTATACAACTTTGTTATCTTATTTGTTTGCATTTACTTAGTCAATTTCCATTTGCTATAGTGATTTAAGTTATATTTTGTTCTATTGTAGGTCTAGTTGGTGAAGTTGACAATTAGAGGTCAAATGGAGCAACTAGGAGCAGTTTTGGACTTGGATTGGATAACATGCGTGAATAGCATATGGGCGGGACATTTTTTGAGTTTAAAAGGTGAAATCTGGAGGAATTAAAGTTGAGACTTGGAAGACAAGGAATTAAGGTGTTAAACATGTACTAAAATATGGAGGAATTAAAGTTGAGACTTGGAAGACAAGGAATTGCACAAGGAAGATGAGTCCTAGTTGGAGTGAAACACTATCAAGAGATAAGCAATTTTTGTGCACCTTATCTTATCTTACCTTATCTTATCTCATCTTATCTTATCTTATTTTTGAAACAAAGTACGATATTCATTAGGCAAACAAAGAATACGTATATCCTGAGGATAGTGTGCTCACTGGGCCTCGATAAAAACCTTGCCAGGGCTTTCAACCCGGTCTAAGGAAAAAAGTATCTCGCACAAACTGGAACCTATCCTCAAATGAACAATCAACATCAATGAAACAATAAATTACAATCCCTCCTCGACTAATATAACCTGAATCAAATCCGGAAGTTCCTCAAACCACACGCACTCCTGAGAGCTACTAAGACCCATCCTAGCAAGACGATGTGCCGCCTCATTTCCTTCCCGTTGAGCAAGGTTGATCATCGAGTGCGGCATTCCTGCAATAAAGCATCTCAAGTCGTTGACAATCGGTCCAAAAGCGGAAGAGTCATCCCCCTGCCCCTTCATAGCAGCCATCACGAAACTCGCAGCTGCAACGAAAAGTCCTAATCATATTCAAACACTCTCCAACTCTTTCTTTAGAGCCCTAAAATAAGTCTAGCCGCACGATTCCTTTCTCTTTTAGATTCAGCCGTGCCCCATTTAGGGTTGAACGCCCAATTCACATACACATAAGCTCTTCTCTCCCTCTCCTTATCGGTCCTCTCTCTCACCCACTCCCAATTTATTTTGTAATTTTGAAATTCTAGAAACTCTCGATCGAAATACTCAAAATTTTCAGAATTTTCAGTATTGGTAATAATTTGGACCTGTCGGAACTTAACTTGGAACCCCCCATGTCAGTTGAAGGGGTGGCCGTAGGGTTTGGCCCTCCCTTCTTTTGCATCCAAATTCGGATACATCTCCGTGTAATTTAAATTAGATCAGAACATCGCTGGATCCTCTGTCCCTCCCTATTGTCCATAATTTGAAGCATCTCCAAATAAGTTGGAAATTCATGCATCATTTTTTCAACCATTTTCTCTAGTTACCATATTACAGGGTTAAATATTTATTAGGCTGCCATTTTACCGGTGCCTCAGTTGATATCGCGCATTTAGGATCTAATGACGATATCAGCTGAGGCACTTGCAACATTTTGCAGACATCAATTCAATGACAATATCACGCAACGGAATTTGGCAAGAACAGAACTCCTTATGTCAATGTTCCTAACAAATATACAGTGGCTCACTAAACTTTAGCTACGCATACTTACTACTGTCATCTTTTCGTTTCATCACAATTCCCTCCAGAATTCCATCCGTCCCAAAATTACCAGAAAACTGCTGCGGATTAACTGGACCAGGTAGCTGAAACGAGATGGAAAACTGCCCAGAAGGGCAAAGATTCTGTGTTTGCATTTCAAACATCTGAGAGTACCTGTGGACTGTCTTCTCGCCTGTTACCGTCACTCCTCTTATCAATACTTGGCCCTCATTTTCAACTTCACAGCTGAATTCCCCTGCGGATCATCACTCTACATCATTTGATTACGTATAAAAGTGGTAGTATCAAAGAGGCAATACAGGTGGCCACAGAGATAAGTATGTGACTGCGATATGAGAGAGATACAAGAGATATCTAAGTTGTATAGAGAAACTTACTTTCATCTCTTCTCACTCCAGGAAGAGATACACGAAACAGGTAGGAGTCATCACATTCTCCAATGTCAATGAGCCCTATCGTTGGTCCCACCTTCGCCATTGCCGCACTCCCAGTCAATGCAAATCCATCTCTGGTGGCAGCTACAATATTGGACAACTCTTTTTTAGTTGGAAGAGAAGGAAGAAAAATCATAGCACGATCAAGTTTCTCCACAGGCTCAGAGGTTGTTTTATTCGTGTGCGGGGACATATAACTATGCATCATAGGAGTACCACAATCTGGAACAGTACTGATAGGTGCTTCAACATGCATAGGTTTCAGAGGATCCTTCAATTCCATGAGATCCTCTAAATGTTTCGTTCCCCTAGAACTTTGACAAGAACTAGCAGGAGGTGACTCACCATTGGACTTCAGCTCCTGCTCCAACACATTATGTAAAACACTTCCATCAGGAACAGTATGCAGCCTTGCAGCATCTCTATCCAGAAGAAAATCCTCCAGCCCAGTAAGCCTCTTAAATCGTTCGATATCCTTTGGCTTAATGTAATATATTTCTGGGTTATGAATAAATACAATGTTCTCAAAGATATCATCTTTGTTATTGAACTGTGAATGGGGGTGGAGTAGAAGAGGAAAGAGATCCATAAACTGAGGGTAATTGGCTGTGGCATCTTCTCTACGGGTACGGAGGCTACCATGGAAGAACTGGCTTAACAAAGGTAATTTAACAATGGCAGATTGGTCAGCCTTCCGAAGAACATAATAGTACACCTGCCCTACCTCTGCCATTTTCAGGCGGGAGCCACCTAGTTGCTCAATAGTATATGGTGGAAGTCGCTCAGCTATTCTCTGCAACACTGACTTTGATGGCCTCTCTCCTTTAAGATCAGGCCCAAAGTAGGTACCGATAATGAAGTACAAGAGAAAGCGCTGATCATCATTTGCCACCCCACTTTGAAAATTGTTAAAATCTAACCCTATGGCAGGATTAGATCCTGTCGCCTGAGACAAGCCATCCATCACTGCTGCGGATTAAAATTTTGGAATCTGCAACAAGTTCAAATTAGTAGGTTCATATAATCAAGCAATTACTGTGACAGTGAAAATATTTTAAAGTTTTATTTCTCTGTGAGACAAATGAATATGGTGCCATCCTTGTTCCAGACCAGCCAATGTTTTCACTTACATGGATTAGCTCTCGTTCTTTCTTCACATACCCCGCAACCAACCCACTCACACATAAGAATGCTGTGAGACATTTGAAACGTTACCACCAGCAATCAAATCCCTTTCTCTCAACTCACCAATAGCATACTTTAACAACCTTCTTGAAGATTACGCCTATCTCTCTCACCCACACAAAGCAGATCAAGCGCAAGAAATGACAATGTAGTTCGCATAGAACACCATTATTAACGGAATTCATATGTAGAATGTCTTAATAACCACTAATATCGCAAAGGAAAACAATCTGATCGAGAAACGAAAGAAAGGAAACGACTGAGGACCCAGATTCAGCATGCATTTGTTGCATGTCTTTCGAAAAGCATCAGTGAAAAAACTGACAATGAAATTCTACATGAAATATATAGAGTGGAGAAACCCACATGCAAATCCCAAAGAAGCATTTCATTTCAGGCTAATCCTGTCCACATGAGTGGCAAGAAATACAAAGTTAAACATATGCAATTCATCAAACACTTATCAGGCAAGTTTTCACATGCATTATCATCACAACAATTTCCATAATTTTTTTTACCAAATTGCAATAAAAGCAACTTGGTTTTAACCAAGTAAACAAATTGGTGAAATAAAACCCAGGAATTATTAAACCCAATTGGTCTTAAGCCATTTCGGAATCATGGAAATTAATTAATGAGAGAAAAGAACAAAAATCAAGCTACCCATTTGCTGCAATGCAGAATCAAAAACAGAGAGGGAGAGAGAGGGAGAGAGAGAAATGTGCTCAAAAATAAACCCCAAAGAGAAAAATTAAGGAAGAGAGAGGAAATGACGGATACCGGTTGCCTGAGTGGAGGAGGACCGGAGGAGCCGCTTCCGCCTGGAGAAAAAGAAGTGGTGGAGAGATGAGCGTCAGAGAGGAAGGAGGAATTGGTTATCGCGTCGGATTATTGCTTTTAGCAGCTGGATGGATGGTGGTTGTAAATTATTGAACAGTGTAAGGGTAACTTTGGAAGATTAGTTGTGTCATTTGACTGTGGTCAAGCTGGGCTGAAATGCTTTTTGTATTTTTGGGCTCCACTAGGATTAGTCTTAACCTTCGCAGTGTAGGAATATTTATGCTCACTGTCTTCAAGTGATGATGTAATGTTATTCGACGTTCTAGTTATCACAATTTGATGAATTTAAATTTTAAAATCTGTGCAATGGATAGATAATTTTAAAATTTAAACTCATTCAATAAACTAATAGTGGTAAATAGGTGTTGAGCATCATCTTTACTTGAGGATTGTGAGAAAAAATGCACCTTCTGGGGTGTGTGCGATACCATAGGATTTGTAAAAAAACATTGGCCATGTAGTTAAGAATTTTCTCTTCCTCCATTATATCCGGGGTTCAAACCCTCATTCCTATTTTGTATAAAATTACTAGTAAAATGTGATTCGTAAACAAAGACGGTATTGCAATTGACACCCACTCATTATATTTTTCTACTCACTTTGTATATCAAGAACATTTTCATTAATAACTGACGGATGTAGCGTCACAAAAATGTTGACGAAGTTCATTCCAAAATGCCTAAAAGTGTCCTCGAATGAATGGCTAGTCAATCTCCTTGAAGCACGAACTCACCAAGACTGTTCTCAAATATATGAGTGAGTCTCACAAGTCACTATCTTAACAATAAAGATTATAATTCAAATGGAGTCAACAAGGAACAGTCTACTTGAATTGTTCATGTGAATGCCTTGAATTATTCACAACACCTCAATGTTTTATTCTGCATTTTTATATGTATTTTCTTTTTAAACACAAAAAAAGTTAGTGTGTTTAATGAGCATTTTTAGAGTGTAAGTAACAACACCCCTTAAAGTAATATGTAATACAAAATGTTTTATTTTATTTTATTTTATTTTTGTATAATCAAACTTTGTAGAAATGAAATAAGGACAAAGGTCCAATGTCATTTTTACATTAGGACAAGCTAGTCTTCTAATATTTCCACTGTTTTAAAAATCCCCATCTAAGCACTAGGCAGTTAGTTACCGTCCCGATTGATCCCTAGACATTTGAAAATTAAGAAAGAGCGCCTAAACCAGCTTTGGCGTCCGCCTCGTCCGTTTAGGCGTCTGCCTAGCCCGTCTAAATTCAACTAGACACCTGTCTAGGTCACAAACCTCACTTTGACAGAAAATCGGTAATTCTCATTTTGCATTTTTTTGTCAATAAAATATAAGAGACCTGTTAAATGTTTAAATGATACTCTTTATATGCTTGTTCCTTAGATTTTCAATATATTCTAATACTTTATAATCTATATGTCATATTATTTTGTAATTTATGTATCCCAATAAAATTATGAATATTTATAGGTATAGTAAATTTGCTTAAATCAACTAGTCCGCCTAGACACTAGCCTAGCATGTTTTAGAACCTTGAATAATTCATATTATGTTTAAAATTTGAGAAATATGACAAAGGGTTGAGATCTCCTCAATCCTAAGTAGCAAGGCAACATTATATATTCTAGCATCTCTCTGCCGGAAAGGCAAAGCTAAAAAAATGTACAAGATGTTGGAATCATGCGGTATAACATTTATCAATAATTATATATTTATAATGTAGCAAATCCAGCTCAAATCTGTTAGCGAGGAATAATTATATAGGTTCACGATCATATGCATCCGACTTCCATGTCTCCAGTTACTCGTGCATCGTTTCCTGTCGAATTAAAAGGAATTAATTACATACACGCACAAAATCAGATATAGATATTAACTGGATGCGCCATGTATGGTATAAAGCTTAACAAAAGCATCTAAAACGGACTGAAAATATCAAACTGAAAGACAAATCATCCTTATGACCCCCTTTTCAACAACCAATACTGCAAATATGTATTTGCGAAAAGAAAATGGAGGAATTTAGTGAAACTAAAGAAAAGTGTTTATAGTTATTCGTAGTATCGTACTATCTAAATTTGACTCAGTCAGTCAAAAAAACCCAGGTGATTGACTTCTTGCAGGGATATTCAACTTCTATTATTATTATCATACAATTTTTTTGCCTCTTGACACGCTCTGAATGCACACGGGCGAGAAATTTTGGCAACAAACTGATTCACATATAAAACGCAAGAAAATTTCACAATGAACAATCTTCCCAGTAACTAAAGGGAGATAAACTATTGCTCAAACCAGTGATGCTAACAAGAACACCTACATGTTGGGGTTGTTTGGCTAGATAAACAAGCCATGGATGTGATGGGCATAATCCCACATTGGAGATGTACCACAGCAATCGACAAGTTAAAAGTAGGTGGTCCACAACTAAGAGCTACAAAACCCAAACCTAGATGAGTCCACCGGGTCTAACTCAACCCGGTATTGGTTCTAGGTGCTTAAGTGAAGGTGCTGCATCGGAACTAGGCATGGGACGCACTTGATTAAATGCAAGCAAACCAACGGTCAAAAAGCCAAGGTGTCAACTCAAGTAAAATTTGTAGAACGACTAAAGGTTGGCATAGCATTGTGACCTCATCAACCCAAGTCCAATAATAAATTCAGTTTTTATCTCTCTTTTTTCTTTTCCAGAATAGATGCTATGCTATATTTTCTAACATATCATAATATTTTTTTCTATAGGAAGCAAATCCCCAATCTGAAAGGACGATGAAATACCACTATAACTTTTTCCACACAATCCCTACAAGTTATAAGTTATAACTCACTTTCATTTTCTCCAACTTGTCATCACCATCTCTCACTGCCTGAACAAGATGCTGTATGCGGTATTGGAGCTTTGCATTTTCAGCAGCAAGCTTCTTGTTCTGCAAGTCACCAAAAATGAAGAAAAAAGGATCTTCATATCTCCTCAGTACTTTCCAACTGAGACAAAAAAAAAAAAAAAAAAAAAAAGATACAATTGATGCAATAATACCTTTTCTTCTTCTAAAGACACCTTCGCACATGCATCTTTTATCTGTGACTGGAGTTCGTTGATCACCTTTGAAGAACCATCTGTTGCAGAATCTGCAAGGTTCCATAACCAGCATCCAACAAAAAAAATTAAAACAAAAGAGAATAGAGGAAAAGTAAGGTCCTGTGTTCTTGGCCATGAACAAAACACTATTGCGCAATGGGTGCCATAAAACCTACCCTTCTTGCTTGCGAGGGCAGCTTCAAGTCTTGATAAGCGGTCCTATGTAACAAATATGCCAAGTTAGCAAGGTTACAGTGGAAAAACCAAAAGTTTCAGTCATCAAACATGCTACATAAACTAGAAATATATACTTTTCTCGTAGAAAACAGCTCATCTACGAAGATGATAAGGGCTACATTGGAAGCAATGAAACAGAAAATTATTCCAAATAGGAGAAGGTAAGTTTCTATCATCAAACATTACATAATCAATCAAATATTATTCATCAGCATATCACTAGTCTGTGCACGATAGAGTTTTATGCCTACTTTCATAGAGTTGGCTTTCAGATCAGTTGGAGCAAAACAAATAAGAATGTGGTGGTAATAAATCCCTTGGGGGATAACGATAAGTCAGAGTGAATCGACAATTATTGAAAGCTGTGAATTTAAGAACAAGGTCCTGAAACCATCACTATCAAACTATAGCTTCAAAAGCTTTAAAAGCTTCTCAACTACAACTCTATAAGTAGTTATGTACTATCAATGTCTCATTGGAATAATGGAATGTGAAGGGTAGACATTATTTTTGCATTCATGAATTACAAATAATATTACGTTTCCTTTTGTTTTGTACTTGTTGAAACAAAATTATCGATGTTCTTTCAAACAAACTTACGCAGAAAAGTAAGGGATTCATTTGTTTCTTCCCAATCATGGACTTGTGGTATATTTCAAATACCATTAGACAATTGCACTGAACATGAAGACTTGTAAACACAACAGTTCTTAATCCAAAAACTGAGTGAGAGAAATTGAGACTTATCTTCATCCACTGACCATGAAGATGAAACCCTAAATTTTTTATTTTGGTTACATTAGAGGGAATCGAACCTATAAACTTTCCTAATCCAAACCCTAGACTTCCTCTTCTTAATTAAAGAACCTACAACATATAACCTATCCTAATCGAACGCATGATTCTCAGATACAAACCAATCAAAACCCAAATCGCCAATTACTGGCACCATTAACGCTCCACCTTCACGATAAATATATATATATATATATAGATACACACACACACACGCATGTATGTATATATACAGAGTTGAGCAGAGTTGAGAAGCAGAAGGATATCAAGGCTACAAGTAAAAGGTGGGAAACATACCTCGGCTTCAGAGGCCCTCTGGTAAAAGGGCTTCAAGGTCTCTTCGGGGACGCTTCGACTCTCACTCTCCGCCATTGCTGGAGGTTGGTTGGGTGGCCCTACACTCTCCGATACGACAGAATAGGGCGCCGCAGTGTTCAGGTTCTTCAGAACGGCTTCAACTATTCAAACTGATATTTTTTACCAGAACGAAAGGTTTTTGTTTTCTTCTTTTGGAAATTGCACAAATGCCACCTTAATTGTTTCACTTTGTGAAACTAGCCACATTAAACTAAATGTTTTCCATTTAACCACCCGAACTTTGTGCGGGGTGACAATTGGCCCCTCTGTGCACGTCCCATCCATATTTACTTCAACTACTGCTAATCCATGTGACTAGGGATGGTCAAAATATATGCGAATATGGGTAACCGCGGTTACCCATTCATTTAAATCTTATGGTTAAGATTATAAGTAACCGTTTAGATAAATAAACGGATATGGGTATAACCATTTACCTTTGAAATTTAAATGGGTGTTTATGGGTATTAACCGTAGTTATAAACGGGTAACCGTTTACCCATTTATTTTATATATGTAAAATTAACACAAACCATGTTCTCTATCGAACAAAACTTACATCAATACTATTGACTATAGTGCATGGTTTATATAGCTAATTATATATATTATGTTAATACTTTACATTATATAGGTTAAACAACTCAAGAATATTGTCTTCTAAACAGTTTTTGTAACAAAAAATACTTAACAAATATTATATTACCTTCATTGGTAACATGGATTAGTCGTAAAAGTTTTCTCAAAAAATTAGGAAAATAAATAACAATTCCCCTTGCCCCACTCACTTAATTCAACCCAAGATCTGTTCCTCAAACATGTTGCAACTCACTATTTCAGCTAATCCCTCTTTGTTAGCATTGTTACGGTAATTTATATATCCTATATTCCAATTTTGTTTTATAAAACTAATTTTCTTGCTTTTTAATTCTATATCAATTAAAAATATCGTTCGTAATTATTATTTCAATTATTGGAATGATATAAGGATTTAAAAAATTAAAATATGGAAATGTACGATGAATGTACCTATAACTGTGTTTAATTGTTAAAAAAAATTATGACAATTTTTTTTTGTTTTTTAAATTTCAAGTTGTTAAAAAACATGTAAACGAGTGAAAAAGGGGTAATGGTAAAAAAAAAAAAAAGATAAACAGGTTAAAAAGGGTAAATGGGTATTAAACGGTTATGGTTAAATGTGTATGGTTAACCGTTTATAAATGGTTATAGGTATGAGTATAACAGTTTAGGCAATTACCCAACGGGTAAACTGTTATGCGGGTATGAGTATAAACGGTTATGGGTAAATAACCGCGGTCACCAGCTCGCCATAACCGTTGCCCATCCCTACATGTGACAAGTCGAATACATTTTTATAAGAGTGTAATTCCCTTAAGTTGGTGTAGTTAATATCATTTGTTAAAAAAACACGCCTCATAACCGTTGTTTGCAACATGGTCTGATGACGGTGCAGACTCGATGATTAGACTTTATTGCCACTAAAAGGAGAAGAGAGGATTGCAACATGGTCTGATGACGATGCAGACTCGATGATTAAACTTTATTGCCACTAAAAGGAGAAGAGAGGAAAACGCTTTTAATTGGTGCACGTTTTTGAATCACAGTAGTCAGTTCTGAATTTTTTGCTCTGCTCTAAAATTATATTGTTAAATTGTTGTATGTATCCTGTGTCTACTGAAAATGGTTCTCAATCATAACTTGGACATTATACTATTGATTCTTCTTTGTTCTCCTTCCTATTCAATTCACATTCAGTTCGTATTTTAACGAGTAATACGAGTAATTTTCCAATGTGACGATAACACCAAACCAAAACAGTCAATCTCGTCTTAAAAATGCCCACCCAAACCACGACTTCGCACCCAAACCAAGACTTTGCACCAACTCAAACCACCTCCAAGCACAAAGAGCCTCTTCCACCAGGAAATGACACAATCCCAAAATTTACCTAAAGCATTCAAGACAACTAGTATTGGATTTCTTGGTTGTGAACGAAAATGTTCATGTTAACGCAAGAAGAAAGCGTTTTCGTCCTTCAGTTCCAAGGGCTTGAGATAATTTACGTTGTACATAAGCATGCAACCACAAGCACCTACACTATTTTAGGCAGCATTTTACTCAAAAGAAAAGATGATCAAGACCTAAAAACGATGTTTTTCTGTTACCGTATGGTCGGAAAATGGTATGCCTTCATCTATACAAATATGTGATACATCGGTTTTTTGTATCTTAATAATATGATACACAAAACAATGCAAATCCAGCTCCCATACAAGAGCTATGAAAATCAATTGGGCTACTCGCAAGTTCACAACCAAAAACCAAGCTATCATATCCTTAGGAAGCAAAAATAAGTTATATATATGATTAACATTTATCGAAACCAACATGCTTATTTTCACCATGCAGTCCTGTGATACCATGCTTTCACAGGGATTATATTACCACTTTATCTTGCAACCGGAAACTAGTCAAAGGCTGTCCGAGAAGGGAAGGCCTATAGAAGACATGGCTCTGTGCAATCTCAATGCGTTCCCTGGGATCGTTCAAGTTTTCATCCCTCAACGCTTGAAGAATAGCTTGTGATGATTGCTCCCTGGTGATCAAACAATACACATGGCCAAGGATTCATATACTTGTAAGAGTTATTGAAAAATAAACGCAATCTAGGCTTAATTTACACATGCATTGGCAGAACATCTGATTCGGGTTATACCAATGCAGGGTGATCTTTTGAATTACGCAAAAGCCTCTTAGTTAATTTTCTCATAGTCAATATTTTTTTATGACTTTAGTGTGTTCTTTTAGCCTTCGGTAAAAAAAAAAGGGAAATGATAAGTTTGCAGGACATTACCTTGTTATCAATATTTTATATAGTGTCTTCAAGATGGGGCAGAGCTCTACGGGAGCAACAGGCTTGTTTTCCTCAGGATGCAACACATTTAGGCTCGACTGACTGAGAAGTTCATAAAATGCTTTGACTGCAGAGACACCCTAGAAGGAGAGGAGACAGAGCATTATTGATCAGTAACAAGTTAGAAGGAAAGTGCTTTTAACCACATCCGAATAAATTCCTCAACAGAATGACAAGGGCACGTTTTAGTGAGACCAGATATTTGCTAGTGCTCTTATGCAGGAGCATTCACATTCTTCGTAGATTCTTACACTTCAATATAATGTCATACATCTTCTTGAAATGAAAATAACAACTGATACCTGAATCATTCCCTTGCCACTGATGTTTTCACCCATATCCCGGTTTAGTTCTCCTTTGGCTAACATTTGCCCATACCACGCATTGCGACCTTTCAACAAGGTTACATATGTGTCAGCCAGCAAAGGCCCTGCAAGTTTCTCGGGCTCTTCCGCCAGCAAATGAGTGATAAATATCATCTCCGAGGTACAATGTGCAAAGTATACAGATTTGCTGGTAGCACTTTCCTTTGTGAGAGCTGCTACCATCCCTGAGAAAATTAAAATGAAAAACGGCTGTAAGTTGCAAATCAGAAGGTTCATTTATGACATCCTACTACAGTATGTATACCATATAATTTGAAATTGTATTGTTTCCTGCACTTCCTGGAAGCTTCGCTTAGCATGCAGGGCAACTACGGTTCATAAACAAATCTCATGTTTGTTCCAGCACAAATTTTCTGGAAGTGTGCCTGAACAAATTCTTGCCAGGACAAACATGAAATTCGTTCAGGCACTGTGAATTATTCCATTTGAAATTGTATAGTCAGCATATAAATAATGGAATCAGGATAACCTCTTAGAATAATTCAGAGCTTCATACACCTGATACCGTGTTAATGAGGACAGATTTGATGAGTAGTGTTCTCATAAAAACAGGACTCTAAATCATATAAAAGCAAACTACTCTTCAGATTGTCCTCATTAACACATATCAGGTGTGCGTAGCTCCAAAATTTGATGAAGCTGAACAAAAATTACCACTACTGAAATGAAGATGAACAACAATAACCAAGCAGAAAATTTGACGTCTCGTTCCCTTTATTCCTTTTTCATGTTTCTGAAAAAGGACATTTGCACATTAACATGATTGGTACCAGAAATAGTTCCTTGTAATTACCTTCAATCTATGACACCTAAAATTCATTCCTTTTTATTAGACGCTGCCTTTATTGTTTGAGATAGATCTATCAGAATGAATTGTAGATTTACCTGCTCCGATGGCATAGACATTCTTTAAGCCACCCATGACTTCATGTGTAACAAGATCACTATTGTCCCAGACAATAAAATGGGGTTGCCTTAAGAATTTTGCAAGAGGTTTTCTCCACTTCTCAGCTCCGCATATTCGAGCATTAGCATATTCCTTGTTGTAGATTTCTGAGGCAATGTTTGGGCCACCCAGATAAAGTATGTTCTCTATAGGTACACCAGCTGCGAGTCATATAGAAAAGAATGAGCGGAAATGTGAAGTCGAAATAACATTATAACAGTGAAGGAAAAGTGTAAGATAGTAACGTATCATCATCCAATTTCCATGCAATGTTAGTTGAAAGTTGAAACATAAACAATCAACATGATTTATCAGGTTTTAAAAATGCAATAACACTTAAAATTCGTGTAGATATAAAAAGAAACAGCGTAATAACCCATCCAAAAAGTTCCATAAGATTGTCCGTGCAAAAATCCATTAAACATCTACCAATTCTGCTAAGGATAAAACCAGATCAAATAAACCATCGCTCCTTCCATTCTTCCACCATACTGTAAAGTTAAACCAACATGCTAAAGGGTGACAGTTAAATTTAAAAGAAAAGGAACATACTCGCCCGATGAATAATTCGCGTGGGAGTTATGATATGCGGGAGAGGTTCCAGTGCAGCCTCAATACCTTTCGCCAAAGAGATGATAATAGGATCTGTGATTCTTTCCTTCCAATAATTACTTATCTCTTCAAACACCTCTTTTGTTTCCGTTGATGGCAAGCCATTCACCACAATATCAGCATCCCAAACAGCCTCCTGTAAACTGGTTACAACCTTCAAAGGACACAGAGGGGTATCGATCATGTTCAAACAAAATCCATCTTTTAAAATCTCATCGGCATAAAGAGTTCGATCCCCCAGCCTTGCCTCCACATATTTCAAATACGCACAACGCCGGATCAACCTCCTCAACACATCCTCCCTCGAGTTGATCACTTCAAAAAGATGTTCAGCTGTGGCTCTATCAACAGCTCTTCCCGGTCTTCTCCATATCCTTATCTGAACCTTGTCTCGAAATTGACCATAGCTATCCTGCAACACAGCAGCAAAAACACTGCCCCATGCACCCGCACCGACACCAACAATTCTCAAAGGATCACCATTAGCCTTTCCAAGGCGGATTCGGAGCTCGTCAAGCTTCTCCTCCAATGCATTAAAGTTCTGAACAGATCCGTTCGAGTATAAATTACGATTCACAGCCTCAATGCTCCCCACCATCTCCAACTGTCAAAAAGAACACAGAAAACCAAAATTCCCCACTACTTACTTCCTTATGCAGGATCTTCTATAATTCCATGCAACTTGAAAAATTCTCAAACTAGACAGATTTCTACAACAACCCACCTTTAATATTTATATCGTCTTTCTCTCCCAATACACACTATTCATCTTTTCACTCAGATTTTCCGACCCACCAATCAAGATTTGTTGCCAACCAAATCCAGCTGAAAACTGATACAAACAAGAAAAAGGATAGGACTTTATTCAATGCATGCAAGTATCTTTCTTCATTTTTTATTTAAGAGTTCCAAAGAACATGCCAAAAAAATAAATAAATAAAACCCAAATATTCAAATAGTGACATTGTTATCTCCGCCTGAGGTTGTTCATCTACCAAACCATAAATTTCAAAAAACACTATGTGAAAGCTCATAAATTAAATAACAAGAAAAAGAAAGAGAAAGTCCAATAAAAATGCCAACCTTGTCGGATGAGGCTTTCTGGTCATGAAGTTGTTTTATGTTGTTCACTTAAATTCCTGTGAGTCCAGACCCGCCAGCTTTGGTGGTGGTTATCATGCTGGAAAATTGAAGCCGGACAGACACCGAAAAGTGCAATGGAGGTGAGAAAAATGTAACTTGCATGAAGAAGCTTTGAATCATTGAAGGGAGAAAGCGTGACAGCAGAGACAGGATGAGGAGCATAAAAAACAAAACATAAAGGGCATTAATGGGTGCAGTTGAGGTTGAGTTGGGGGCCATAGTCATTATAGGTTTTAGACTCTGCCAACTTCCCCAACGGTCATTAATATTGGATGATTTTGGTTGGTGTTTTATCACAAGTCTAAAGAGTAATGTTAGGTAAACTAAATTTACAAATTAAATTATGTTACACTAATAAAAAATAAACACGTTAATCAACATTTAGATAATAATTTGAACATCAACTTCAATGTCATTTGATTTACAAATTTGATCTACAATTTAGTCTCCCTAACATAACCAGCGCTAAAACCCCATGATAGCACTATATTAGTAGCAAAAGACAGGGGTCGGTTCGAAAAACCGAAAACCGAAAAAAACCAAACTAAAAAAAAAATCAAATCGATAGTGTAAAACCGGACCGGACCGAACCGAATTATAAGCAAAACAACATCGTTTTATATTTAATTATAAATTAATGATTTTTTTCCTTGAACGGCGTCGTTCAGAGTTCACTTCGGTCACTCTCTCTTCACTTCATTCTGAAAGATTGAAACCTTAAACAGATCCATTCCCTTCCCTTTCCCTTATCAGCTTATCCTTCTCCTCTGTACTCTCACAATGGAACATCTCCCTCCCAGCTTTGCCGCTCTTCCGCTTCGTCTTCTTCCTTCCTAGTGACCTGCGACTTGTCTCACACATCTCGCTGACGCAACGCCGTCTCACTCTCAATATCTCACCCCCGTGACCCACGTGCGACCCACGACTTCCTCTCGCCGTTTCAAGTCTCGACCAACAAATTCGCTCCTTTGCAAGGTTAGTCTCTCACCTAGTCACCCTCGTAATGCATTTTGCAGATTTTTTTTTCTTTCAATTTCATTGGTTCTGATTTGTAGCTTTTCAATTTCATGGATTTTGCAATTTGTTTTGGGTATGCTGGATTTGGTTGGGTAATTTCATTTCCCTATTGGACTATTAGTTGAGGTTTGGATTAATTTGTGATAAAGTTTGGTTCTGCACTGCAATTTGTTTTGGGTATAGGGCGTCTAGCATTTTGCGTTCAATTGGTAGAAGCCCTTCGTAGAAATATTGAAGAAGAAGCTCCTCCTTCATCTGGTGTTGTGGACATGAAGCAACAAGGGTTTTAAAACGCTCATAGTAAGTGGGAAAGGATTCACCTTGGTTTTTGCTGAATGCCACTAATCCTTTTGCGTAATAGAATGACTCGAGAGGTTGGGAAAAACTTCTCTAAAAATGCCCGTTTCATACTCTCCCATGATGTGACAGTTCCGGGGGCTAGCTCATACAACCAATCTTTAGCCTTTTCTAAGAGAAAACAGGGAAAAGCTTTCATTTTCAGAATGCTTCCATCAACGTTCATAGGGGTCATGCTCGAGCAAACAACCTTAAACTCCTTTAAGTGTTTATTAGGATCTTCCATGGACATCCCGTGGAACTTAGGAATGTGATGCAACAAACTTGATTTCAATTTGAACTCGTTCGTCTTCCCTAGGGCAGCCATGGGGTATTGGATGCATAGGGGAATGGCATTGTCCAATCCCAAAGCGGAAAGCTCCTTGATTGTTCAATTGTCCGCTGCCATGTTGGGATCTTCCTCTACAACCTGTGTCGTGGGCTCCTCTTGCTCTTCTACTTTGTCTTCTCCAAGATCCGGTGCAGGTTGAGATGGTTGGGGTTCTTGTTGATTCCTTATTCGTCTCAAAGTTCGTTCAAAATCATCGTCAAAGTCATGGATGTGCTTATGAATAGGTTAAGAACTTCGAGTCATAAACCACCTAAAACAAGAAAACAGGTAAAGTCATCAACTAGGAACAAAAACACAGGAAAAGAAACAAAAAGAAATAACAAGGGATTAGCAACGGCGCCAAAATTTGATGCGATGAAAGTTAAGCACTCAAATTAATCCCTCTTGTTGTCAAATTGTAGTATAAATGCAAGTAGGGATCGTTCTAAACCGGGGATTATGAGGGCTTGCTAAAACCTCTAAACTAACTCAAAGACATAAAAACAAAGTTAAAAACGTTTGAATAGACTCAAATGACTCAAAACAGATTCTAAAGACGCAAAACAACTTAAAAAACACTCAAAATTGCCTAAAAACACTTACTGGCCAGATTTGACTCTAACACAACTTTGGACGAAATTTGGGTTTTGACTTGAATCAAAACACTAAAAAACACTAACGAAATATAAATTTAACACTTTGAAACAACAAAGTAAAAGGGGGATTTTGGTTTTGACGAATTCGAAACGAACAAACAACTTATAAAATTAGACAAATTGTAAAGCGAATTTAAGAAATGAGATGATGGATGGATTAGTTAGAGGTCCGTTCTTCGCACATGACACACTTGTACATAAATTGATTTCCAATTGCTTTTCAATAAACTATGATGCTCAACACCCCAAATTAACCGTGATGCACAAATTAACCCTCAGATTTTCCTTTACTCATTGAATTGGATGAATGCATGCGACAACCCAAATCATTCTCTAAAAGTCCCCTATATGAATGCATAATAGAGATACAATCAGAGATCATTACATTCAATGAAAATCATAAGTGTTGACGAGGCAATTATAACTATGAATGCATGATACAATTGCCAAGAATTCAATTAACGCGATTGTGATAAACAACCTTCACTACTCATGAATATAAACTTGTAACGATTAGGTGAAACTCATTTATATTCTAGCATCTAATTCATGCATGAAAACTAAGTATGCATCCTTAATAAACATACAAGAATCAGTTATGAATAAAATAGATAATTGAATTGCAATCACAACTTATCAAATCACAATTGGAAGAAATCAATTCAAATCTCAAGCATATTCATGGCTTCAAACTTCCCCTTAACTAAATAGGGGTTTAGCCACTCATAATTGCAACAAAATTAGAAAATAACAAAGTAGACATTGAAAGCAAGAACGAAGTACACCTAAAACGCTCTAAAGTTCCAAGCTTGAAACGCCAAGGACCTTTGTTTTCACCACCTTGTTGTAGGACAAGTGTCTATGATGTGTATGGATATATGGATGGAATGGATTTGCACGGCTAAGAGATGAAAGTGTATGGATTGGTGAGATGTAGTATGGCTAGATGAATGGATGGAGGTCACGGCAAGGAAATTGTGTTTGTGAATGAAGTTGTGAGATGTGAAATGTAGTGTCTTTGGATGATGGCCCCCAAATTATGGTGAAGGGTGGATGTATTTATAGGCTAGGGAGAGGAGTGTATGGAGTTGTAATGAGTGGATGTAATGGGTGTAGTGGGTGGATGTTTGGTAATGAGTGGATGTAATGGGTGTAGTGGGTGTAGTGGGTGGATGTAATGGGTGTAGTGGATGAGTGTTTGGTAATGAGTGGATGTAATGGGTGTAGTGGATGGATGTTTGGAGAATGGATGTGTTGGGTGAAATGAGTGGATGTAGTGGTAGGTGAATGTGTGTGTTGGGTGAAATGAGCGTGCTAAAATGGTTATTTATAGGGAGAGGATGATGCACAAACTTCAAATTTCGTCCATTCCTTTTGGTCCAAGCATATGCCATCCATTCCATGCCTAAAAATGCTCCAAAATGCACTTATTTGCCACATTAACCCTTTGGACCTACAAACACACGAAAATAGCTTAAAATACTAAAATAACTACGAACTAACAACATAAATGCCAAGAAACAAGCTAACTAAGTCGCATAAATATGCTCCTATCATTGACCAACTGACCAACATTTTCTTACCAACACATTTGTGGTTGACGTTGAGAATTCCTCTCATAAAGCCACATATGATTGTCCACAACTGAAAACAAGATTTGGAAGGTAAATTTTATTGGAAACATATGATTCTAACTACATACATGCATGTGTTATTGTTTTACTTTGAGATTTGTTTAGAATGATAGTTTGTTAGAAAAACCTAAATTTTATTGGAAGCTTTTGGCTTTTAAGTTCAAATGGAATCTTAGCATTATCAAATTATCAATAATCCACATATTGATTGTTGGTAGATAGTCCTTAGTTCTAGCAAAATCTAGTTAGAATTTCAGCGTCACTAAAATTTTGGTATGAACTATGACACAGTAATCTTAATCATATACCATTACACAATACCAACTTTAGAATATATGTTAGAACATGGTTGAAGCACCTTTCCTCAAAGTTAATATATGTGGGCAAACAACCAATTGAGATTGCGTTAAAAAATTATGGCTAACAAATCTTTTGTGCGTCATCCTTAACTCAATCAAATGACCAATACATTGTCTCTTCTAAACCTATAAACATATTGTAATCTTTTCATTCAACATGTTAAGTAACAACATTTTAACCTTAAACTACAAACACAACCTTGAGCAACATCTACTCACAAGAATCCAGGGTTCCATACCAACTCAATGAAACCAAATAGGGAAAGGTATTACAGACCCCTCAACAGAATCCAATGAAGATAGGGTTTCGAGCCACTCAACGAAACCAATTATGGTAAGGAATTCCACACTACTCAACGGAATCCAACGAAGATAGGGTTTCAGACCACTCAATGGAACCAATTAGGGAAAGGGATTCCAAGCCACTTAACGGAATCCAAAGAAGATAGGATTATGGGCCACTCAATGGAACCGACTAGGGAAAGGGATTCTGGACCACTCAACAAAATCAAATGAAGATAAGGTTCCGAACCATTTAACGGAACCAATTAGGGAAATGGATTCTAGACTAACTTTGGAGTGCTTATGGTTCCTCAATGAGGATTAACCAGGCGGAGTCACCCTTAGAATGTGTATGGTCTCATAGTGCAGATTAATCAGGCGAAACCATAGGCATGCATTCAATAATGTGATTCCCCAATGTGGATTAACCAGGCAGAACCACCTATGTGTATAATGAGATCAAGTAGGCAGTGATGCCTCAATGCAGATTAACCAGGTGGAGTCACTCTTAGAATTTGTATAATCCCCAATGCAGATTAACCAGGCAAAACCATAGACAAGCATCCAATGCAAATTAACTAGGCAGAACCACCTATGGGTATAATGAGATCAAGTAAGCAATGACACCCCAATGAGAATTAACTAGGTGAAGTTACTCCTAAAATGCGTATAATCTCCAATGCAAATTAAGCAGGCATGATAATGGGCAATAGACATAAACATAATAACATGGTCCACTAACCAAATTAACCAAGCAGAATCATCCATGTACCACATTGCTACATGGTGTAGTCACATCATCACACAATATACATTCTACAACATACATTAGTTTACCATGAATCACAATTGCAAGCACACATACATCTAGCCAACCAATATTTAATCAAACTGACATATAAGATATGCGGAATAATTCTAATGTGGTCCTTGACTTATCTCTTCATACTAGAATCTACACATTATCATTGTTGTCTCAATAAACAGGTAAATTCCGATAAGGTGCCACTTGCATGCAAATTGAGATATACATCCCCAAGATGGCTCGCTGACCAAGGTAGGCCCATAAGACTCTTATCTGGTTTCTTGTGATTCTAATTTCAGTATTTAAGACCAATTCGAGACAATTGATCAAAAGTCAACCTTTGGTTAACGTGGTCATCTGTAAGGTCAACAAACCCTACATAAACCAATATGGAAGGTCCATATATTTTATTTCCAATTTGTAAGTTTCTAAGATCCTCAAATAATGGGCACAACAATATATTAAAATTTCATAACGATCCAACAGTCAAATCTTCGCCTACCATAAAGGTTTAATGGCGGCCATTTACGAAACTAGGCTCAAACGACGAAAGCACACCAAACAGATATTGAAAACAGATTCAGGGCATCAATATTAGCTTAGAAACACAACTTGTCGGAATTAAAGACCAACACCAAAATTCCCATAAATACACGAAAACAAATATCGTGACGAGTGGAGTAAGTTTTATACCTGACACTAAGTCTGAAAGTGGACAGAAGACGATGAAATTGTCAAAAGTCCCTCGAAAATCGTGAATGGCGCACGCACGGTGTGTCGTCGTTCGACGTCTGATTGAGGAGCTAAGCCTAGAGTTTGTAGCTAGATCTAAGGTGAGTCGATCCCAAGTTGTTTGGGTTATTGTAGTTTTGCGAGCTTGTCGAAAAAATGCGAGAAACTCATTGCATCACTTAAACAATGTGGCCTCGAATTGCCACCTCTAGTTGTTTCTTGAGTGAATCTTGGATGGGTATTGATCTTGGGGTCACGAGCTGCATTTTGGTGGTGGTGGCGACGATCATAAGTGCAAGAAAAGGAAGAAATCGACATTTTAGGAACTAGGTCGTGATCAATCACCTCTCCTCCACGTATGTTGTCGTTTAACTTTCTAAAAGAGGAAAGGCTACTCCAGCCTTTTAGGGTCTTCCCTATGTGGACTCTGTCAAAAGACAAAAATGACCTTGACTTTAGCGACTGGTAATTTCTTCATTAAAGCTCTATTTTGCAAACGGTTTTCGTCCACGTGTTCATGGGATTGAGATCTATTTGAAAAAAGTCTATAGAATTTTAATAACTAATTACGAAAATTCAAACTTTGTAACGAATTAACTAAAGCTCTAATATGAACGAAAAGAAATAATGTAAAATCTTGCAAATACAAAATACGTAAATTACAATTGTGAAATCCGAGAACATATTTCATTTGATATGTAAATAAATTGATTTAGTGAAGCTGGTAGAAAAGACAAAGGCGATTTTCTGGTATAAAGCAAAGAAGGTGTAACTTCGTATCTTTGGAGCACTAAATTTTACTTTCAAACCTTATTGGATATTGGGAATGAACGATGTGCACATGATAAACTGGACAAGATTAAAAAGAATCGAGTTTAAGGATTTCTTCACACCTTTTTTTGTGCACATGATAAATTGGATAAAAACACAAAAATATAAATTTGAGAATGAAAAATGCATAATTCAAAACTGATAATGAGTTAACAATGAAAATACAAAAGATGGAGGGATCGCCATGCAAAATTCCATCGGTGCCAGTTGCTAAAAATAATTTTTTTATGAGGAAGTTGGTTGTTTCTTCAATATTCATTTCTTTATTATAACTAGCAAAGACAACACAAGTAATATAGGTAAAATAAATAAAATAGAGTTTAAAACCACCGAAACTAGAATGAAATCAAAACAAGACATTTAGTATTGCAATATAAGTGGTTTTGACATACCCTTTACTAGATAAGCACATGAAACTAATAACAAAAAAAAAATTAACTTGTATGTCGATTACATTGCCCCTTCTCTATCCCAACCAGCTATTATGACTCCCGTATCATCAACCACTCCATAATTAGCTAAATCATCAAAAGTATCACCCATTTTAATATCAACGTTTTGATCCGTAGGTAAGTTGATTTGTTACTTCATCTAGTTGTGTTAAGTAAACAAGAGTTAGCACATATCCTTAACCCCTGTAACTATGAGTTTCTACCATCTAGATAAGTTCCTTTACTTACATTTGTTCCCACATCGTTAAACTTTTTTTTTTTGTAAGGAAATAGTCATCAAATACTACACTAACCATCTTACTCGATAATGAAAACACTTTAGGTGTGTTGTCAGTATCTACAAGGGGTATCATAACACAGCAACGAAACAATAAGAAAATATCAACCAAATAAATCATGAACGAAAAGTCATCTTTATCAAGATATCAACCAATTGATAGCCTTAGTGTCAATCATGTTTCTCTTAGATGGAATGTCTATTGGTAGCCTTACTATACATAACAATGTCGTTGAAATCACTAAAAGAATGAAAACATATGAAGTGCTATATAATGTTAAGCCTCCAAACATCGATAGTAAAAAATAACAGTTTTTTTATCAACATGTTTATGCTTTTATTGGTTAGGGTTTTGTTCTACAATAGTAGATGCAAGTGACTTTGAAACTTGAAAAAAGAAATGGTCTTATGACATAAACATTGAAAGTGATTTTGGGGTGTGTTTAGAATTTTTAATTTACTTTTAAAACATTATGAGGTCTAAATAGTCATTTTATGTAAGGGTATACAAGTTACTTAATAATAAGTTTTAATATGGGGCGTATTTAATAATTTGTGGGGTGCTAACAAAAAAAAACTCTATGAAAATAAAGGTAGTCGCTTATATTTGACATTTGCACTATGTAGGAGCCATCGATGGATCATTTATAATTTTGCACATTTGTTCAAATATTAATTATTATGTTATAATAATAGTGATTCATTTGTTTATGCTTCGTTTGCACCATTTGTCAATACTTCATAATCTCAGACAAAATTAAAGCATAAATACAACAAACTTATAGTACCACCTATTCCTTACGACGTCTAACAACAATTGAGAACACTTTTATCCATAAAAATCATCTCCAAACAGTATACACTTGATGTAAAGCATGTTACATATCATGAAATTTTTTAAGTCAATATTAATTTTTATGGTCTAATAAGTAATATTTTAATGTCATCATAAAAAATGTTGCTAAAACTAATATTTTCGAATGAAGTTGGTTGTATCTTTAATTTTCATGTAATTATAGAAACTACCAAAGACAACACAATAATATAGATAAAACAAATAAAGCAGAAATTTAGAATCACCAAAACTAAAATAAAATCAATACATAAAACTTAGTATTGCAACATAGTGGTTTTGATATACCCCTTTACTAGAATTAGCTCAACTCTTTTTTATTATTTATTATTATCCATTTCTATAAGTGAATCATGAAGTATATGACTATCGATTTCCGAGAAACAATTGTAAAATATAGTAAATAAGAACATGAAAATAATAACTAAAAAAAATCAAACTTTATGATGCATTACATTACCCCTTCTCTATCTCTACTAGCTATATGACTCCCGTATCATAAACCATTTTTCTCCATTATCATCTAAATCATCAAAAGTATCACCGACTTTAATTGCAACGTTTTCATTTGTAGGTAAATTGACTTATTAGTTCGTTTAGTTGTGTTAAGTAAACAAGAGTTAGCACATATCCTAAACTCATGCAACTATGAGTTTCTACAATCTAGATAAACTCGTTTACTTACTTTTATTCCCACATCATTAAACTTCTTTTTAATAAGGAAATAATCATCGAAGCAACTATGAGTTTCTACAATCTAGATAAACTCGTTTACTTACTTTTGTTCCCACATCATTAAACTTCTTTTTGATAAGGAAATAATCATCGAACTCTGCACAAACCATTTTACTTGATAATGAAAACACTTTAGTTGTGTTGTATCATTATTTATAATCAAGTTAGAGGAAAATTGATGTTGTTTTCCATTCTTTTTACAGAAATCGTATTGTTAAGAGAATGATTTGATATAGTAGGAAATATTTGCATGATAACCTTTTAAAGGTTACTGCTTTCATAACTGTAAAGGAGTGCATTTTTATGACTATAGACCAATCACTACCCTCATTGAGTGGATTGATGACTCCCGCAATGACATTATGGATCACAAATTGGGCCACATGTCTAAGCTGGTTAAATATTTCATTAGGGATGTCCTGATTGCTTGTTCATACTTAGAGTCCCAAAACGTCTTTGGTGTTACCATAGAATTAGGGACCATATTTATATACAATAGTCAAGATAAGGCATTTTTGCTCTCTTTCCCATTCAAGGGGTCTTCACTACCTAACAATCCATATTCTCAACAAGTTTTTGCTGCAATTGGGGATCTCTTCAAACGCAGGAATGAACAACTGCCTTTCGATGTTCAACATCTATGCTACATTCTGTTCAAATCCTCTTTGTATGTGTTGCTATTCTGATTTAATTCCTGCTATATAACATTTTGTTTTACAAAGCATTATAATCCTTTGGTATGAATTAATTGCTTTTATTTCCCTTAATTCCACTCTTCCTTTATCTGTCTCTCTTAAATTTTTGTCCGCTCTCCTTGTAGTGGATGATTTCGGATGATATTTTCCCTTATTTGTCTCTCTAAAAAACATAAAACTATACGATGCATTACATTACCCATTCTTTATCTTTACCAGCTATATGACTCGTATCATAAACCACTTTTTCTCCATTATCATCTAAATCATCAAAAGTATCACCGACTTTAATTGCAACGTTTTCATCTATAGGTAAATTGAATTATTACTTCATCTAGTTATGTTAAGTAAACAAGAGTTGACACATTTCCTAAACCCATGTAACTATAAGTTTCTACAATCTAGATAAGCTTGTTTACTTACTTTTGTTCCCACATAATTAAACTTTTTTTTGGGTAAGGAAATAATCATCGAACACTGTACAAACCATCTTACTTGATAATGAAAACACTTTAGTTGTGTTTTGTCATTATTTACAAAATATAACATTAAAGGCACTTGTGTTTGACATTCTTATCATGTTTGAGTCATCGATAGATCATATTTGCAGCATTTGTTCAAATATTAACTATTACGTTCTAGTAAGTAATGATTCATTTGTTTATGTTTCTCTTGTACATTTGTTCAAATGTTAACTATTATGTTATAATAAGTAATGATTCATTTGTTTATATTTCTCTTATACCATTTGTTTATACTTTACAATCTAACACAAAACTAAAGCATAAACATATCAACCTTTTAACACCACATATTGCTTAAAACATCTAAACAACACTTGAGAACATTTTTCTCCATAAAAAAAAAAACACTTTATTTTAGTAGGAAAATAATCATCAAACACTATATTCATTTGTGTACTTAAAAAACTCTTTGAATTTTCTAGCTTGACAATATAAGTGCCCTTCAAAGAGCGCAACATAAATAGTACTTATATCTCAAAGTAAATTTTTTTATAAGCTTCTAAAACATCGTGTTTATGGATTTATTCGCACCTTTGTATGTGCATATGATAAACTGGATAAAAAGCACAAAAGTTATATTTGAGAATGAACAATGTATATTTCAAAATTGATGATAAGATTAACATTGAAAATACAAAAGATGAAGAGATTATCATGCAAAATTCATCGATGCCATGATCGGAAAATATTGCTAAAAATAATATTTTTAGCAAGTACATATTATTATATTCTAATAATGATGATTCATTTGTTTATGTTTCTCTTGCACAATTTTTTCATACTTTACAATCTTAGACAAAACCAAAACAAACCTATTTTTTTTTTTAACATCTAACAACAATCGAGAACACTTTTTTTCATAAAATCATAAAAAAAATACACTTTATGTAACACATTATGAAATTTGTTAATCAATATTAATTATTATGGTCTAAAAAGTAACATTTATGATTGAAAAATGTTGCTAAAAATTATATTTTTAGAGCAATGTTAGTTGTAACTTCAATTTTCATGTTTTTATTATAACTAACAAAGACAACACAATAATATAGGTAAATAAATAAAACAAAAGTTTAGAATCACCCAAAGTAGAAGTTTTTATAAGCTTCTAAAGCATCAAGTTTATGGTTTATTCGCATGTATGTGCATATGATAAACTGGATAAAAAACACAAAACTTATATTTGAGGATGAACAATGTATATTTCAAAATCGATGATGAGTTAACAATGAAAATACCTAAGATGACGAGATCATCATGCAAAATTCATCGATGCCATGATCGGAAAATATTGCTAAAAATAATATTTTTAGCAAGTACAAGTTATTATATTCTAATAATGATGATTTATTTGTTTATGTTTCTCTTGCACCATTTTTTCATACTTTACAATCTCAGACAAAATTAAAACAAACCTAATTTTTTCTTTTTAACATCTAACAACAATCGAGAACACTTTTCTTCATAAAAATCCTCCAAAATTTTTCTTTATTATAAGAGCATGAAAATAATAACTAAAAATTTATCTCAAAAAATACATTTATGTAACACATCATGAAAGTTTTTAACATCTTGGGTTCAATCTCAAAGCTCTTTCTTTGAGATACTTATAAGATGTGAAGGCACCTTGATTAGATTTAAAGCAAATCCTATAAAAGATAAACTTTTTAGTTTTTGTCACTTCAAGAAATTGAGACACTACCACATATAACATGTCAAAAATTTAATAACTAAATATTTATTTTTCTCAATTTGGAAAAATCAATAAAGGAATATATTTATTTGTGTACTTCAAATAGCACAACAGAAATAGTGCGTCATCTGTCCAACTTTTTTCATCAAAATAGAATTTTTTATAACATTCAAAGACATTGACTTTATGGATTTTTCACACCCTTGTATGTGCACATGATAAACTGGATAAAAACAAAAAAAATTATATTTGAGAATGAACAATGTATATTTCAAAATTGATAATGAGTTAACAATAAAAATACAAAAGATGGAGATATCATCATCCAAAATTCCATCGGTGTCAAGATCGAAAAATGTTGTTAAAAATAATATTTTTACCAAGTACAAGTTATTATATTCTAATAATAATGATTTATTTGTTTATGCTTCTCTTGCACCATTTGTTCATGCTTTACACACATAATAAATTTTTAACACCGCATATTACCTACAACGCCTAGCAACAATCGAGAACACTTTTCTTCATAAAAATCATTCCCAAACAATACAATTTATGTAACATATCATGAAATTTTTTCAAATCAATGTTAATTATTATAGTCTAATAAGTAATATTTTGGTGTCATGATCGAAAAATATTGCTAAAAGTAATATTTTTAAAGCGAAGTTAGTTGTAACTTCAATTTTAATGTCTTTATTACAACTAGCAAAGACAATACAATAATATAGGTAAAATAAATAAAATAGAAGTTTAGCATCACCAAAATTAAAATGAAATTAAACAAGAAACTTAGTATTGCAGCATAGTGATTTTGACGTAACTCTGTACTAGAACCTTCTCAACTTATTTTTACCAGTACCCATTACTATAAGTGAATTATGAAGTATACGACTATCGATTCCCAAGAAACAATTATGAAATAACTATATAATAACATGAAATTAATTAACATTGCTATTTTTAAATTTTCATTATTTAAAATGTTGACTGTAACCATAATGAAGTGGTCATATAGAGTGGCGGAAGTGCCAAGCGGTGGCTTTCGGCAATATAGTGGTCGTGAAGGTGGTGCCTTTGGTGGTGATGATAATAGTATGGGTGAAATAGTGACAGCGGGTGGTGGAGTAAGGGTGCGAGCGGTACAAGTGATGGGGTGGTGATAGTGGTGGTAAAGTTGGGAGTCATGATGAAGGTGGCGTCGGTTGTGACGACAACCACAAAATGTAACCGATGTGATAAGATGCATGGTAGTGGTGGCAGTAGTGATGAAATCATGGTGATGGTCATGATAAAGTGGTAGTAGTTGAGGCGTTGTGGTGGTGGTGTCGGTGATGATGCCCATGGGAATGACTATGGTGATGGCAATGGTGACAATTGCTGTAGTGGAGTGGATGAGATGGTCATGGTAAGGTGATGGTGGTGGCAACATGGTGGTGGAAGGATAAATGAACTCCATCAAAATCTTAAAGAGATATGCTGGATTTGATGTGACAAAAACTTATTACAAAAGAACTAAAAGTCTATGAAAATTCTTTAAAATCAATAATTTTTTTAATACAAAATCATAATTAAATATCACAAAATTTTCATAAATTTTATGAATTCATAAAGTCTTTATTCTATACAAGATGACGTACTCCTTACAAGTCTAATCTTGAATACACTAGATTCCAGAGTCGAGTCCATAATACTCCATATACGATACACTCACCTTAGAATATCGTTGGGTTAAAAAGGAGCTAATTAGGCTTTGCACCCCTTTGGTGTAGAGTCAATAACATTTTGGTCCATTTATTTTAACATTGACACTTTATTGCCATTCTTTTAGTGCAACTTTCAAGTTAACTTTATATCTTGACATATCACTCGTTTAATTTTTTTCTTGCATGAAGTCAAACTATATTACTAATGACAAATACATTAACAATTGTTGTATGACTATTGGTATTATTTGTAACTTTAGGTATTAAAATGTTAATTTTTAAAAGAGATGCACCAAAGTTTTACATAGACAAAATTACAAAGGTGTAAAATGCAATTACCAAAACAGTGAAACTGACAATCGGAGAGCACCGATCACTACTTGTACCGAAGAAAACTTCACTCAGTTCTGAAGAAGCTCAGCGAGAGAGAGAGAGAGAGATGGAGACGAAGCCGAATGAGATCAGCCGCTCGAAGATGTTCGGAGGGTACAACAAGAGGTACAAGCATTTCAGCCTTACGCTCGGCTGCTCCATGACCTTCCACATCTACTTTCCTCCTTCTCCTTCCCTTTCCCACCGATTCCCTGTAAGTTCTTTCTCTCTCTCTCTCTCTCTCTCTCTCTCACCCATGTGTAACCTCTTGAAATTTCATTTCCCAATGAATATACTATTTGGGTTTTTATCTGATTGTTATATTGTAGGGTTATGTGGCTGAAATCTATTGTATTTGTGAGTATATGGTGTTAATTGATAATGGTTTTGCTATACTTGATTGAGAAATTTTGAATTTAGTATCCCTTAATTTAGTTTACAGACCCGCCCGACAGCTCGGGTTCTTATAGGGCAGACTAGTAACCGAATTTATTGAAAGTGAAATTAGTTATATGGTACATACAACATTATAGTTGCAAATTCAGTCATCCCTTATTACCATCATAGACAAGGAATTTAAGATAGGGAAAAGGAAGCTTCCTCGATTTATTATTTGAATCGATAGTTTTGTCTCACTGTCTTAAAATCTATGAACAAAATGAAAGAGGAGATGTTTGTCTTCCTTAGAATTAAAAGTAGGGACAATCGTTGATGCTTGTAGCACTACTTGACTTAGTTTTACATCATAAAATTTTCGCTGGGTGCAAATAATTGTAAGCTGAAAAGTTTTTCATAAAGTTTTCACTGGAACCTTCTATAGCTGAAATGATTCGCATAAATTTTCTCTTGGCATTGTTTGTTTAGCATTTTGAAACTACTTTCCCGTACTTCTTCATGTTCTTGAATTTATTTTTCGAGTTTTCTTTTGTCCATATGATGCTATCAAAGTTTGTATGTTGCAATGTGTGATAATCAAGTTTTTTGATGAGAAGGTACTTTACTGGCTCTCTGGCCTTACCTGCACAGATGAGAATTTTATAACTAAATCAGGAGCTCAATGTGTTGCCTCAAGTGAGGGTGTTGCTCTGATTGCCCCTGATACATCTCCAAGTAAGTCGGCAGCCCTTCCTGCTTTTAACTCCAATTGATTATTGTGTCTGTGATGCTAGCTTTAATTGCTTTTTGTGGATGTGAAAAAATTATTATTGTTGTTTGTCCTTTGGCTAGGCTTTCAGGGAAGTAGGACTGATGTTAGTTGGTAACCTTTTAAACAACTTGACTAGCGACCACAATGGGCAACTGCTTGGGTCATGTATTCAAATGTCGTAGAATGTGACATAATCAAGTAATTTGATGTAATAACCATGGTATTTCGCCATTCTGAGCGATTGACATCCAAAAAGAACACAAGTTGTTAACTTATAATGTGAATTGACCGCAGCCGTGAGTTTCATGGCACATTTTGTTGTTAGTTTCCCATGGATAATAATGACCTTTAAACGTTTTTATATCATAAATGTTCACTTTTTGTTGTAATATAGTTGGGCTGGACCTTGTTCCTTGTTGTGTGTCCTGACAAGTAGCCAAAGTCCCTCCAACTTTCATCCAACTTTGTCTAATCACTATAAGTTAATTACAGCCACTTCCCACAGACACAGAAATACAGAGGAAAAACAAAATAAAAATTAGGAGTGTCACCACCAGTAAAAATGCAAAAAACTGGGGATAATATTGTAGATTATTTGTAAATATAAAAAAAATGCAGTAAATAGTCAAAACTACATTTGCTGTTAGTAACTAACCCATTATTTCTTTACGGTTACTTTTTCATTTTCTTATGATAGGCTGTCATTTTATATGTTCCATTCTAAACCACCATATATCTTTTGTTATTATGTTCCTATTGTGCTCACTACTTCTGCATGTAAACTATTAATAGGAGGCTTGTCTATAGAAGGAGAGGCGGATAGCTGGGATTTTGGTGTAGGTACGCAACATTAGACTGTTATATTTCATTTTATGAAGTATTACTGCAAAAATTGCCTTACGTTGTATGGGATTTGCGAACTGTTACTTTACTCAGGACAGATAACCTTTATCTTGCAATTGTATTTTAAATTGTTAAAATGGAAGCACTAATAGTTCTATTATTCGGAAAGGGAAAACAATATGGTCAAGTGTATCTTAAAGGTGGAGGGAGAGTCAATAGGGATCCCCTAGATAAGGCCTAAGTTTAAATCTAGTTAAGATGAATTAGGGGTCACCGCCGCCAACACCCCCCCCCCCCCTCCTCCTCCTCCTCCTTCCTCCTTCCTCCTCCTCTCCTCCTTCAAATACTGTATGCCCTATTATTTTATTTTTTTTGGGCAAGATGTTGAACCAGTAAGAAAAATGTGCATAAAATGAGTAGAGAGGAGATGAGGATGTTTGAGGTGTATAAGCAGTAATACTGGAAAAGGATGTTTGTTCACGTACAAGGTGGATATAAAAATGTGTAGGTTCTAAAGAGGCAGAACTCTAGAGTTTCCTGCAAAATTTCTGATTTCTTGAGAGTTTCCATGCAAAAGGTTATATATATATAAATATAAAATAAATTACTCAATGCATTGCTATAATGCAAACTCCTTTTAGTTAGCAAGAGGGACAAGTTTTGCCGGGTAGTGGGTTTAGGGTTTAGCTGTTAAGAACCATCACTGAGTTTTGTGTATGTGTGTGTGCATTATCTCCTCAAACAGGTGCTAGATTTTATCTCAACGCTACTCAAGAGAAATGGAAGAACTGGCGCATGTACGACTATGTTGTCAAGGAGTTGCCACAGCTTCTGAATGAAATTTTTTCACAGCTTGATACATCGCGGGCATCTATATCTGGTCATTCTATGGGTGGGCACGGTGCTTTGACAATTTACCTGAAAAACCTGGATAAATATAAGGTAGGACCGTAGGAGATATAAATATTTTACCACAATTTAGCTTGCTTTTTTTTTTTTTTTTTAAAAGAAGTTGACTGTAATTTAACAACTTTGGAAAGTTCAATTTTTCTATAAAAGTTACTGAGTTGCAGGGGAGCTTTATGCAATTATTGGAGTGGATTCATAGGAGAAACTTACATTGAATCTAACTCGTTTGTGTAATTCATTTTCCAGTCGGTATCTGCCTTTGCACCCATTGTGAATCCTGCAAACTGTCCATGGGGCCAGAAAGCTTTCTCAAATTATCTAGGTGGTAATAAAACCGATTGGGAAGTAAGATAAAAATCTAATTGTTTTAGTTCTTACCCATAATCCTATGGTCTTTAGTTTGTAACAAGTTGAATGCAAAAATGCAGGAATATGATGCCACTTCCCTTGTTAAGAAGTTTAATGATGTGTCAGCTACCATTTTAATTGATCAAGTAAGATAATGATGTCATCTAATCTTCATCATGTTCTTTGTTGTTGTGACAATTGTTAAATTTTTGTGGTCCACCACTATTTTTGAAAGCTTGAGCTGTTACTTGTTAGGATGCACCCACGAGAGTATTAGAATTTTTTTAGGGTAGGTGAAGAATAAGGTGGGGGGCATAGAAGCACTCAATAAGGATTTTAGTTACTTTATGATCATGTGATTCAGGACAATTGAAGTTGGAGCTGAACGATTCCAGATCCCTGAAATTCCTTTTAGCCCATCCATGGTTCAGGTAGATTTCTTATACGCTACTTGGTGCCAACATATTATCATCTGTTTTCTGATTCCGTTTAATTGAGGATTCTGAATCCAGTTTCATCTTAGTATGTGAACCCTGGCTAAAGTAAGATATGTGATTCATCTTAGCATTTGTTTACTATGCAAAAATCTCAAACATTTGTTTATGGAAACAAAATTTATGGCTTGAAAAACATGTCTTGAGTTTGTTTATGTGGATTGTTATAATATTTCTGATCAGTAAGTAGTTATCAATTGGCTTTAACAGAATAATTCTAATATTAAGTTATCAACTTCTTATGAATTGTGGGAGCTTGGCCAGTTTCATAATTTTTTTATGGAGTTGAAGCATTTTATATTGCAATATAAATATGAAAAAAATAGTTGGACCCCATCATAAATTTAGCTTTTAGTTGCACCTGATAAGAAATTTTGGATCCCTTATGACAGATGTTACTGTGATGTCAACTTTAGCAAATGCTTTTGATGATGTAGTTTGTGGATGGAATAGTTGTAATAATATGTAATATGTCAATGTTAGCACATTCTTCTTTTTATTTTCTAGCCTGTTGCATCTGTTATATTATGTTTATCTATTTTTTTTGTTGAAAATATCAGGAGATTGATGGTATCGAGAATGCTAAGAATATTGCTAGTCATGCTGGTTTAACTGAAATGGTACATTGTGCTTTATTTGACGATGAGTGTCTACTTCACCATCATTTTATGAACTTATGGTGAAATTCTCGTGTTTGTTCTCTCCAGGTTATAAACTGCATTAACAAGTGTGAGGGGTGTCATCATGCTGAACTTTATAGCAATATACTGGTAAAATGCATGAAACCACTTTTTTTTTCTCCCAAGTAATTAACCAAAAAAACAATAGCATAAATCAATTTATTATATAGACAACAAGATGTAAATGAGTATCTTTTGCTGACCTAAGGCCCCGTTTGGGGTTTGCTGTGCTTTTAGAATAAGCTGTTTATTTTGAGGACCTAAAGTGTTTGGTCGTTGAAGATGTAGAAGTTGTGGGTCAAAACAGGGGAAAGAGTGCTTCTAAAAAAATGATTTGAACAGAAGCGGAGCCGTTTAATTAAATATGTATGTATTGTCCTCGCTTGTTTTCAGAAATGACGTGAATTACCCTGCACAGTTTTCACCCTCGGTGAAAACTAGTTTCAAAGGAAAATGCTTGGGTACTCACTAGTAAGTACTCATCTTTTGGTTTTGTCAAATACTATTTTAACACTTGCTTTATTGTTTAAAAAAATAATGAACATGTTATTTAATTTTTCTTAGACTTAAAAACAAGAAACACGTGCCTTTTTTTATTGGGCCAAATAGAAAAGTGAGTACATAGAGTACTCATTAGTGACTACTGTATTATCTGGTTTCAAATATTGAACCTTGAGGTGTTGATTGACAAGTGTGGCAAGAGAAAGTGTGGGGCATCCAATATGGAGTTGTGAAACTTTACTTCACAGCTCATTATTCTTTTTTATTTTTTCTTTTTAAGCTCAACAATATCATATGCTAGGCTTAGTGTTGCAAATTATAATGGGCATATAATATGCAGACTTCCTATTCGCAATAAAAGTGCATTCTCTCTATGGGATTCCTTGTCCTGCTTCAGGAACTAATTTGGTTTCTTGTGTTTTTATATTATACAGCTTACTTGAGGCACAACTTCAGTGCCACAGTTGAAGGAGCGTCTTCAGAAAGATGTGTAGGAGGTATGGCTTTTCAAAGAAGCACTGTAATGGCTTTTGATCTTTTATAGGTTTTTCCCCACCAATGTTTGATTCTCGCTCCCTTAATCAGTGACAGATTGAGAGGATTAAAATAGGTGAATTCTGTAAAGGGGGAAGTTATTGCCCATTCCCTAAATTTCAATTGACACTCCTTTTTATTATACTTTTTTATGCACAGAAACTTTTGAATAATTTTGAGTGGAAGTAGTTAGATTGATAAAATTTTGGGGAGTGCCAGTTTACATTCTAAAATTATTCGTACTCAGTCTTGTATGAGCCACTTTGACTCTTGGAGCAAATTTTGGTGATGTGGCTCTACATATTTAGTTGGAAAGTGGATTTGTGGAGTTTGTTGGAGATGCTCTTATTGTATGGATGAAGCATCAAAGTGTCATCTTCTATTTGCAGAGGTCTTCTTCCCATCAAGTTAACGTATTAACGAGACCGAGTAAAAGTATGCAGTGTTTCTAGTTCTTCACTCTCTTTGTACATGCTACAACAGATAAATTGTGTTCTAATTTATGTAGTAAACCTTCATGCTGTAATAATAGTGGTATTATGAAATTTAATGTACGGAAATACTTCCATGCAATTTGTCTTCCCTGCCTTGTTATTTATGCAGTGTTTGGGTAGGTGGTAGTCTATTGGCATGTCTTGGTTCATTCCAGCGCATGTGGTTAACCAATGAGTAAGTGTCATATTTTAGTGTGTGCTTGCACTTTGACTAGTATTGGAGTTACACATCCTTATTCTATGAACGTTTAAGCCATCATGACATGTGTGGCAGTTACCTAATCATATTGTTGGAAAGCGTTACCTAATCATATTTGGTATCATGTAAATGTTATTGATATATTTGAAGACTATGGGTATGTCAAGGCAGAAGAAAAATGGGAGTTTTATAAGGACATCTAGTATGAATTCGTATTTGTATATGCTTGAATCACAGCTTAAAGCTATAAGCCAAAGACCTGGGTTTAAGCTGTGAGGTCTTTGGCTTATAGCTTTAAGCTGTGATTCAAGCATATACAAATACGAATTCATGCTAGATGTCCTTATAAAACTCCCATTTTTCTTCTGCCCTGACATACCCATAGTATTCGAACCTATCAATAGCATTTACATGATACCAAATATGATTAGGTAACACTTTCCAAAAATATGATTAGGTAATTGCCACACATGTCATGATGGCTTAAACGTTCATAAAATGAGGATGTGTAACTCCAATACTAGTCAAAGTGCAAGCACACACAAAAATATGACACTTACTCGTTCTTGGTTAACCACATGTGCTGGAATGAACCAAGAGATGCCAATAGACTACCACGTACCCAAACACTGCATAAATAACAAGGCAGGGAAGACAAATTGCATGGAAGTATTTTCCGTACATTAAATTTTATAATACCACTATTATTACAGCATGAAGGTTTGCTGCATAAATTAGAACACAATTTATCTGTTGTAGCATGTACAAAGAGAGTGAAGAACTAGAAACACTGCATACTTTTACTTGGTCTCGTTAATACTTTAACTTGATGGGAAGAAGACCTCTGCAGATAGAAGATGACACTTTGATACTTCATCCATACAATAAGAGCATCTCCAACAAACTCCACAAATCCACTTTCCAACTAAATATGTAGAGCAACATCACCAAAATTTGCTCCAAGAGTCAAAATGGCTCATACAAGACTGAGTACGAATAATTTTATCATGTAAACTGGCACTCCTCAAAATTGTATCAATCTAACTACTTCCACTCAAAATTATTCAAAAGTTTCTGCGCATAAAAAGGAATGTCAATTGAAATTTAGGGGATGAGCAATAACATCCCCCTTTACAGAATTCACCTATTTTAATCCTCTCAATCTGTCACTGATTAAGGGAGAGAATCCAAATTCAAGAATCAAACATTGGTGGGGAAAAGCCATTACAGTGCTTCTTTGAAAAGCCATACCTACTGCACATCTTTCTGAAGACGCTCCTTCAACTGTGGCTCTGAAGTTGGGCCTCCAGTAAGCTATATAATATAAAAACACAAGAAACCAAATTAGTTCCTGAAGCAGGACAAGGAATCCCATAGAGAGAATGCACTTTTATTGATAATAGGAAGTCTGCATATTATATGCCCATAGAAATTTGCAACACTAAGCCTAGCATATGATATTGTTGAGCTAAAAAAGAATAATGAGCTGTGAAGTAAAGCTTCACAACTCCATATTGGATGCGCCACCCACTTTCTCTTGCCACACATGTCAATCGACACCTCAAGTCCAATATTTGAAACCAGATAATACAGTACTCACTAATGAGATAACATGTTCATTATTTTTTTAAACAATAAAGCAAGTGTTAAAATAGTATTTGACAAAACCAAAAGATGAGTACTCACTGGTGAGTACCCAAGCATTTTCCTTTGAAACCCAGTTTTCACCCATTTTCCTTTGAAACCTAGTTTTCACTGAGGGTGAAAACTGTGCAGGGTAATTCACGTCATTTCTGAAAACAAGCGAGGACAATACATATTTAATTAAACGGCTCCGCATGCTTCTGTTCAAATCATTTTTTTAGAAGCACTCTTTCACCTGTTTTGACCCACAACTCCTACATCTTCAACGACCAAACACTTTAGGTCCTCAAAATAAACAGCTTATTCTAAAAGCACAGCAAACCCCAAACGGGGCCTTAGGTCGGCAAAAGATACTCATTTACATCTTGTTGTCTATATAATAAACTGATTTATGCTATTGTTTTTTTTGTTAATTACTTGGGAGAAAAAAAAAGTGTTTTCATGCATTTTACCAGTATATTGCTATAAAGTTCAGCATGATGACAACCCTCACACTTGTTAATGCAGTTTATAACCTGGAGAGAACAAACACGAGAATTTCACCCTAAGTTCATAAAACAATGGTGAAGTAGACACTCATCGTCAAATAAAGCACAATGTACCATTTCAGTTAAACCAGCATGACTAGCAATATTCTCAGCATTCTCGATACCATCAATCTCCTGATATTTTCAACAAAAAAATAAATAAACATAATATAACAGATGCAACAGGCTAGAAAATAAAAAGAAGAATGTATTTTGAACCTAGAGGCAACTATCCAGAAAATATATTTTGTTTTTTGGGTAGATACTTAATAACCATTTTAACAGCGTGACAAGATGCAAAATATCAAGCATTGATGTAGCAAACAGAAAAACCAAATTGGCTAATTGAAAAAAGAAATTCGCATCAATACTAGAAAATAAAAAGCTTTAATAATGCAATAGACAAAGTACACTCGTAAAATCATTGAAACACATGAGAAATAGGAAGAACAACAAACCGTGATGTGGAGCTTCAGAGAATCTGCACAGTTTTTCCTTCATTGCACTAGCAAATTTCCTCTGCCACAAGAGAAAAAACTCAAGAGAATAGATAAATAAAATGACTTCTAAACTTAAGATCTTATGGTCAACTACAAACCTTGTAATAGTTTCTGTAGCTTTCCGTCCAATTAAAAAAAAAAAAAAAGTGTGTTAAAAGCATGGTAGAAAAAATCGATAATATCGGCAATATTTCGCCGATATTATCGTTTTTTTGGAAGTTCAATCTTTTTTTAACTATCCAAACGATTTTGTTAAAATATCACGATAATATCGCAATATTTTTAAAATTATCGATAATATCGCGACATAATACTAAAAAATACTTAAATAAGTTGAGAAAACTCAACACATACTTCACTTGATCATAGCCCAAAGACCGAACAAGCTATGCTTCTCTCAACAGGGGAATGTGGGTTTTATAGGACTTCATGATTGCCCACTGCCCTCGCATGGGCGACGTGGGACTCGCCCAATGGGAGAGAAAATCAGAATTTCGGCCGAAAATTTACACTCACTTTAAACGGCCATAACTTTGTCAAAACTCAACGAAATCAAGCAATACAAAAAACGAAAGTTGTAGCCCTCGAAGAGATGAAGAGAATGGTACCTCACATGACGTCTGACTCGTCGTGGTTTGGCCGAAAAATGCCTCGAAAGTCACTACGGTCGCCGGAAACTGGGTAAGATTCAAATGAGTATAATTTTTTCAATACTCAACGAAATTGAGTGAAACAAAAAGAAAAGTTGTACTACTCAACGAGACGAAGAGATTGATACCTTGTACGCCGGCCAACTCGCCGTGGTTTGACCGGATGAATTATAAAACAATTGACACACTCCTGGCTTCCAAAATTCAATTCTTTTACTTTATATAAACTTGAAAAAACATAATCGGCATCCAAATTAAAGTTTAGTCTTATTCAACCTATTGATTTTCAATCGTTAATTGATATACTATAATTTGAAACTTCAACGCCTAGACACATGCTTATGTGTAAGAAATTTAAAGTGTCAAATTCGGCACATTATTCTTCATCATTTTATTCAATTCCTTTTTTTTTTTTAATATCCTAAATAAAACCTCCCAATATTGTACTAATTAATTATATATAAATGATTATGGTGTGTTTAAACTTCTTTCATTAATTACTACATATTTTCTACACTCACAATGTTTGCCAGCTCGCTATATAATCAACTTAAATCAGTTAAATCCATCATGCAATGCATTTCCTTTCAATTTTTTGTGATAAACTAATAGATATTTGACTAAATAAACATCCTGCAAAGTTTCATTAAAAATTTCCAAGTTTTTCTTACAATTTCCGTGGTTTCCATGTAATTTTTATCGATATCGATATTATCCCGATATTTCCATCGATATTTCCGTGTTTTCGGACTACCGATATTTCCGATATTACCGATATTTTCTTCCTTGGTTAAAAGCAGGGGTCAAAATTTGGCACTTGAAAACATAAGGCATTCTTGAACTGTCAGCTAATTAGTCACACATTAACAGCAGGTTAGTCACATAAAGCATTCTTGAACCATCAAACATTATTCTATTCCTCTCTAGCTAGACCACCATAAACGGATGTTTGCCCATAGTATATATCTTTCTCGTCAAGATCTCAACATATGCACTCATGAATATCTAAAATTACACTTCGGTTAATAAGAACAATCAAATAGATTCACAATTTATAAACAACCACTCCTTCCGCTTAGGGATCCCAAAGTCTATATATATACCTTTTATTGAAGAAAGAAACAATATTTATACTTTGGGATCATGCGAGCGTATACCAGTGTTTTAAAAGGCATTTACGGATGAGACAGTGGCAATTTTCCTCAGGTACAAGGGTATTCGGCAGTTTACCTGAGAAACTTTCTGCAAGTTTTGAATACAATTTCAAACTATTACTATCTATTTTAATTCAAACATATGCAAACAACAGCATCCAACTTTTTCATGCCCTAAACAAGTCATATCATTTAGTTTTTGGTCTGCTTCGGGTTAACCAAAACTTGCAGAATGGCAGTGTTTACAACAGGGCAATATACCCCGTCCTCAAACTCTACAACTCAACCTCCATCTCCATCTGATGCAGAATGTGACAATTAAACAGCACATCTTCCCGCCTCAATTTTGTACCCTTTCATAATACTTGCAGAAGCTCTCTCAATATGTAATTTAAAACAAAATTCGCAGGAGGTTAGTCATTTAACTCGGTCGGAACATGATTAATACCTGTGCAAGAGATCTACAATGAACAACTGAAGTAACTATAGTTGATCCTCCTCCACTGGATGAATTTATAATGACAGGTAACCTCATATATTAGTTGTGTTCAGAAAAATCAATAAAAAGTAAAAACTATGAAGGGACAATTATTATTATAAAGCTATTACAAGCAATACTTAAAACTTGAAGTTTGATAACCAATTTCAGACCAAGATGGAAATTCCCTTTAATAAAATATCCTAAAGGGCAGGAAGCAAAACCATGGTTTATCCATATTTCATTGCAAACAAATGGTATTTCAAATCATAGTATTGAAAGAACAGAAGTTCAAAAAATTTAACATCCCTCAGGAAAGAAAACTTTTGGTTTTTCTTCCTAAAACATGTATCAGGATTCAGGACATGAACTAAATTTTTCCACTTCCATTAAACCATGAACTTCCCTTCAGAAATATTGTTTCACCGGGAATTTGAATCTACTGAGTCAAGTTTCTATTCCTCTATGATAGCAATGATATTGCTTAGTAAAGCACACTAAAAGAAGAAAATAAATAATCAGCTGAGCTTATCCAAATACAGTTGATCGACATATAATGCTTTGTTCAAACAACAGACGGGAGAACAACATCTAAGATTTGGACAGGAATAACAAAATGCAATCAAATTTTCAAAATTTTAGACATCCTAAGGGATTGAAGGATATATAAATATAAATATATATATACATATATATATACACTTTTTTTTCAATAAGAAGATGGTATTTCCTTCTAACTGCAGAGATTATTGTGACTTCCAATATTGACGGAAACCCAAGCAAAATGCCCTACTTCCCCTGAAATTTTTATAAATGCCAATTGAATTTTAGCTTCAATAAATGTAGACCAAAATATCTGGATATTTTAAAAGTTCTTTTCTCAAGTGTGGTCCAAAATGGAGGACATGGTCATGCGCCCAAGTTTACATTAGATAAGTAAACAACCGGGCACTGGGGAGAGGGGAAAGAGTAGAGGTTAATTCTCAGAGGAAAAGAAGACAATGGTGTGAGATAGAGAATTATGAAATGAATTTTATGAGCCTTACTTTTCGAGTTAATGGTTTTTCAGGGTGAGAGGCAGTATTATGGGCCTTAAATAACCTTCTTTATTTTTATAAAGAGACTGTACTATTGAAACGAAGAAAGAGGAACACAAGGAGGTCGTTGTGGTTATTTAAAATAACTCAATTGTCTTTCTTGTATGACTAGAAAATAAATAATTCGCTTTTGTAGGATGACTTGTTTTTAAGAATAGGCAAAGCAAATGTATAGTATAAAAACTCTTCTAAGAGAATTACGTATAAAAAGTGTTATTTAATGCCCCAAACTATAGGAAAAACCAAAACAATGATTTTTGAGAGATTGTTATGTTTACAGTCAAGTTTAAAGTATAAAGGAATGCTTGTTCACGTTAGTATAAGTTCCAAAGCATGGTCAATGGCGACCTATCAGCCATCAATATACTACTCCATGTAAAGAGAACGAGCTGTGTTTCTGGTGAAATGGTTATGCAAATTCCAAGAGGAAAGGGGATTGATTATGGCATTTTTTCATAAAGAGAAAGTCCGGCTGCATGCAAATGGTTGGAATTCCAATATTGTACATCAGGGTTCAGGCCGAAGTCCTTGCAAAAATATTTCGCAAGGAATCAACTCATTTTCTGGTGGGCAATGGGAAAGGGTAAGGTGGAAGAGAGGTAGGGAGGTGGGGAAAACAGCATTTTGCTATTCTTTTCCTCGAATTTATAGGTTATTTCAGTATCATAATTTTCCAAATACAAGGGTGTGTTAATTCCTTACTCTTCCTTTAAGAGCTTGATTTTGGAGAAATTTGAATGAGAGGGTGAGTCTGCAAGTAGCACGGGACTCCTAAATGCGGCTTCTGGCAGCAGCCCAACCGAGTACTACGAAAATATAATAAACAAGAAATAAATGATCGGGAAATCGAAATTGCCAGACAGACAAATAATCGAAAAAGATAAAAAAGAAAGCCTTCACGTCAAATAAAGACATCGGTACCTACCCAACAAAGTAAAGTACGTTCCGGTAAACTCGGAGGTCGATATCTGCTTCATCCAGGGGCGAAAAAAGTGGTAAAACCTGATCAAACACCAGTTCTCAATCAAAATCTTATTGCAAAAGATATGATTTTTGCTTCAAAGAAAAAAGTTAATCAGTCAAACACTAACCTCCATATTACATTTTATAGCCTCATCTCCTACACCAAATTTATTGCGATCCCCCAGAAATCCGGCATGCTACACAAAAATTCACAATTAGTTTAAATTTTTAATTTGCATATGCACTTATAATGCAAATTTTCAATAAACGGATTGAAACATAGTAAACAAATTATACCTATGGTCGCTACCAAATTAACACAGAAGACTCCACACCAAAATGAACAATTGTGAATTAGGAGGGATCAATATGAAGCACCGATGCCGATTCACGCTCCAGGAGCAGGAGCGAGAGCCGAGGGAGTCGCCCAGGTTACGGCTTTCTTGCTTGGGTCCGGCATAGGTATTCCGTAGCTTTAAATTTTTCACAGCCATTTATTTTTCATATCACACGGTACTCGGACAACAATTAGACTGCAACTCAATACAAATTGGCCCAAATGGAGATTCAAGCTTGAACAAAAGCAGGAGGAAGTCTTCTTGGGCCCAAGACAATTAAAAATTCACTAATAAAAAGCCCAATATAATTGAAAATTCACTAATAAAAAGCCCAAAACCCATCACTATATTGTGATTTTGTATATTATTTACACTAAAGCAGTGAAAGAGTGTGCTAAGTCATACAATGGTCCAGTAATAATGTGATTTTGTACTGATACTCGATATGATGCGGTGCTCAATGTGAAATGATGGTTAACTAGAAATAGCACATGTTGCTCGGCTGCTCGGCTTATGGCTTATGTTGCATTGGTTGGCTCGGCTTGTGGTGTTGAAGGTGAGGGAGTCCCTTTTATAGAATAAGGGCTCGCTCCTCAATACATAAATGATGGGCTAGAGTTGATGCTCGCGGCAAGGCGGTTGCTCAGTAGGCGGTGATGCTCTCTAATGATGGTGAGGGAGTCCCTTATATAAAATAAGAGCTCGCTCCTCAATACATAAGTGATGGGCTAGAGTTGATGCTCGCGGCGATGCGGTTGCTCAGTAGGCGGCGATGCTCTCTAATGATGGTGAGGGAGTCCCTTTTATAGAATAAGGGTTTGCTCCTCAATATATGAATAGTAGGTGCTCTCTAATGAAAGTGAGGGAGTCCCTTTTATAAAATAAGGGTTCGCTCCTCAATACATGAATAATGAGTGCTCTCTAATGATAGTGAGGGAGTCCCTTTTATAAAATAAAGGTTCGCTCCTCAGTACATAAATAATGGGCTAAGTCCCCCAAGTATTTTTTATGATGCCCAGTTGCGGAAGCCCAATATATGGTAAATAGTGTAGTCCCCCAAGTCTTCAGTCAATAGGGTCTGTTGGCTGAAGACTTCAAATTCAATCCATGTATGGGCCGAAGTGACGGTTGTTGGGAGGCGGTCTTTGTATATCATGCACTGAAGCTTTGTAGGTGAAACTTTGAAGTCGGAGCTTTGTAAATGAACCTTTCGAAGCTGGAGCTTTTGTAAATGAAGCTTTGAAGTCGGAGCTTTTGTAAATGAAGCTTTCGAAGCTGGAGCTCTTGTAAATGGAGCTCTCGAAGCTGGAGCTCTGTAAATGAAGCTTTCGAAGCTGATTGACTTGAGTGATGCTCATGAATGTTTATGTTGATTGACATGAGTAATGCTTATAGATGTTGACATGAGTGATGCTCATGAATGTTGATATGAGTGATGCTCATGAATGTTGATATGAGTGATGCTCATGTATAATTTTAGAGGATTGGACGTAGTTTTGATGACCTAGTTGGTGATAATAGCGATAGGCTGCTAAATAATTTTGGAGTACTGGACGTACTTTTGATCACTTAGTTGGTGATAATAGCAGCAGGCTGTCGAATAATTTTGAAGTACTGGACATACTTTTGATCACTTGGTTGGTGATAATAGCGGTAGGCTGCCGAATAATTTTGGAGTACTGGACGTACTTTTGATCACCTAGTTGGTGATTATAACGGCAGGCTGCCGAATAATTTTGGAGTACTGGACGTACTTTGATCACCTGATTGGTGATAATAGCGGCAGGCTGCCGAATAATTTTGGAGTACTAGACATACTTTGATCACCTGGTTGGTGATAGGTGATAATAGCGGCAGGCTGCCGAATAATTTTGGAGTACTAGACGTACTTTTGATCACCTAATTGGTGATAATAGCGGCAGGCTGCCGAATAATTTTGGAGTACTGGACGTACTTTTTTTTTTTTTTTTTGCCTTCTTTACACATCAGTATAACTATACAATAATTGCTCCAGTTTGCAGAAAACAACTTAATAAAATATTCATCAATGACAGTGGGTATGGGTGTGCCATGCTTTCCACTTCCTCGGCTTTTCTCCATCTTCAGACATCTTTTCCTTTTTCATTATTTTCCTCCCTTTATTTCTTGCTTTTGCTTTCTGCTTTTACTTTTCTCTTTTCCACCGCACCTCTCTCTGTCTCTCCACCTCCAGACATACTTTTCCTTTTTCATTATTTTCATCCCTTTATTTCTTGCTTTTGCTTTCTGCTTTTACTTTTCTCTTTTCCACCGCACCTTTCTCTGTCTTTCCACCTCCAGACATACTTTTCCTTTTTACCTGCAGACTTGCCTTTGCTTTTTCTTTCTTTTTATCTTCTTCCCTTTAATGTTTTTCCAATCAAGTACCTGACAGCCTTCTTCATGAGTGTTTCCACTGGTGGATGGTAGGTAGCCTCTGTAACAGTTTTCTTCTTGGCTGTGGGACTTATTCTGGATGACCATGACTCCACTATCAAACTTTCGAAGCATTACTGGGACGTCAAATTTCTCCCAGAGCGAACACGCTTGCAGCATATCCTCTGGTGAGATTAGTTTTGTGCATCCGAGACCTCGGTCCTCTCCTGTTCTTCTTCGCCTGCTGATACACAGCTTCAGCAGTATCCTGCAATTGTGCATAGTGAGGAGACCTAATCGGTAAACGGGCTCGATGGAGAAGACGGGAGCGGACAGGCCGAGTTGCTTCATGGCGTACGGAAGCGCGCCGAGGTGAAGTGTATCCGAATGCGACAGCAGGACTGTATCCACCGTCGAAGCTACCCTGGAGAGGGGTTGAAGGAAGGAGGGGTCAAAGTGGTCGTTCCAGCAGCAGTCAATGAGGAAGTTGAAGCCGTTGATTGGGACCAAATACGACAGAGGATTCTCGTTATATACGCCGCACAGCGGCGTCACCTGAACTGAAGTCCCCATTCGAATTTTTCTTCCAAGAGTTGCCCTCTCTTCAAATCTCTGCAACTGCGGCAATTGAAATGTTTGTTGCTGACGGCACCGTTTCTGGTTGCCTTCTCTCGAATGGAACACGACAAGTCGTTTCCACCTTTGTTTTTTTTTTTTTTGGGCTTTTGGGGGCTTAATTTGAGAGAGAGAGAGAGAGAGAGAGAGAAATGAACTTGGTGTCTCTGTGTGGGTTAGTGAGATGAGAGAGAAGGAAGGAATGTGACTGTGTTTCCATTAATGTCGCTGTGACCGGGAGCTGAAACGGAAGACCTGGGTTTTGCAGTGATTGTGCAGGTGTTTGGTTCGTGGGTTTCTGCAGATTCACGGTGGAGTGTGGTGAGATGAAAAAATGAAAGAGAACCGACATAGTTTTTCGTGTCGTTTCTCACAGATGGCTCCAAATGTTGATGTACAAAACCGGAAGGGTTTTGGAACAACGTAAATCCAACCGTGAATCTGCAAGAAAGTAAAGAACACAAGATGTATCGTGGTTCACCCCAATGTTTGGGCTACCACACTGATGTTGATATTGTTTCACTTTGAATGGTGAATATACAAGAAGGCCAGAGGCAGTGTGCTCTCTAGCCTATTTTATGTGTACTCTCTTCCTATGGCCTAAAACCTTGGCCCCTTAACGAGGAGAGTGAGGAGTCCTTTTATAGAATAATGACCCCTCACTTATTACATATTTGCCCCTTCATTTATTACATAATTACATTTGAGTTTTCCAAGTATTTATACGAGGTCTAAATACGAAGGCCCTAGTATGGTACAAACATATTGTATATGTTTTATATATTGGTCGATAGATAGATATATATATATATATATATATATATATATATATATATATATATATATATTTGTTTCATGTATTGCGCAATTATATTTGCAAGTATAAAATCAATTTAGAAGTAAATTTAGGGTTTCTTAAACCCTAACAAAATCGGAAAAAAAAAAAAAAAAAAAAAAAAAGGAAAAACGCACTCACCCCTAGCCGCCAAGCCAAGCCAATTTGTGAACCGTGTCCAAAACCTAGACGCCGAATTAAACATAACGGCGTTTTGCTGTCGTCTCTGTCGTCTCATCAAGTGCCAGACCGCCTGCCGTCTTTCTCTGGCATCTCCCTTGAACTTCCTGGTGAAACCCATCACCTCCGACGACCTGCAGTCGTCAAACGAGGACACCATGTCATCTACGACGACTGGATCCGAGATCACCTGGGAATCTCGTGAGATTTCTTTAAATCTCACCAATTTTTTGGACCCACTTCACGAATAACGGCCACCACGTGCTTGATTCTTCGTTTCACCGTAGAGGACCACTTCGAACAGTCGCCTGAAGCGTCCCGTTTGATTTCTCTGGCGAACGGCACACACCCAGCCACGTTGGGTTGCCTAAAACGAAGCCCATATTGGGCTATCACGCACAAAGACCATGACCCATGATTGGACCTCTGCTGTTCGGACAAGCATGAAGCCTGTTGTCATCTGTTGGGCTCTTTTCCCTCAGCCCACTTCCTAATTGCAAGCTTGCAGCTTGCATGCCTTGTTGGGCTACTTTTTCCTAATAACCTACTCTTTTTTGCTTGGCCCGTAACACTGCAGCAAGCATGCAACTTGTTTTGCATGTTATTGGGCTGTCAATTGCAGCCTACTCGAGCCCAAATTTGGGCCTAATTTATTTTTGTGGTCTGCAACTAACATTAAATAATTAATGGACCTTGACAAATTTTATTTTGCTTCTACAATTGACCATGTTTGGTTCTAATGTATTAAATTAATTAAAAGTGACTTGCAGTCAATTAATCTGATAATTCATCCAAAATTATTAGTCTGAAGCCCACTTTTTGACATTAACAATTTAATAATTTATTTTTATACTTTGAACCGTTGACATACTTTCGTAGTCCCAAAGCACTCACACACCTAAATCCACTACACTTAGTTGTATATTGCATTCTGTGTTCTTGCAGGAACCTTTCTTTTATGAACTAAACGTTCATAAACTAAATTGAACTTGTAGTTTCAAATTTAGTGCCTTTGAAACCCGAAGTTTTCATAAAACAATACACCCATGAAAACCTGACATTTTTCATGAAAATCATGTCTTAGAACTCGAATGTTTTAACTTTGATGCTTATGGATGATTCATTCCCATAGCACCAATCACAATCTTGTTCCCTCCAATTCAGTGGATTGTCGAACCATCACAAGTTCGATTTTCTTGATTTGGACGTTTCTAATAGAAACCACTTTATGTGGGGTACAAGACGTGAATCTCTACTTGACTATTAAGAAGCTGAGAAACCATTGAAGCCAACAATGGCATGGAAGAGCTGAATAAGCCTCTGCCATGATCTTCATTCGAAGACTTATGCTCGAAGCATTACAAATGGAAATACCTCTCACTCGAGGATTCCATGGCTCTTTGGCTCGCTCATATGGACTATCTAATCATGAAAGACATTGCCTGAAGCACACCATGATTACGTCCACGAATGAGTACAATTCTAAATTTTATAAATCCAATCGAATTTTGACTGGAGAATACTTTTCTCGTCCTTCCTTGTTTCTAACTTGCCCCTGAAGCAGCAGTGTAAATAGCAAAAGTTTACCAAATTCTCGGATCTGATTACTACCACAAACGTTAGAGAAAGGTATGGACCCAGTTCGGCTGGAGTCTACCGAATAGCTCGACCCAATTCGGTCAAAGCCTACCGAATGGTGATGCACTGCTTCGGCAGGGATACATCGAATGTCATATTCTCTCACAATCCAATTTCGAGTTTGTTTTTACAACATATGGTAGAATCAGGGTCTGCCAAGGTATGACATCATGCCCCGAAGCATGATCCTTGGTACCTAAGACTTAAAACTTCAAGAATAAGGGAAAATAATCCCGAACCTTAACCCTGCAGAATCTATTTCCATCTCGATGGAATAGACTATTGGTTATGCACCTGTTCGTGCCCCTACCGATGTTGTTAAGGAGTACCATTCTAGTTGTCAATACGTGAGACTAATTTTGCTCCACCAAACACCGCTGGAAGAGCAGAATTTTGACATGGATGACCTTTTTGGCTGAATCCCTTTAGTAAACCATTTACTTTGTGAACATTTTTCCATGTTCTTGGATTCAAGTTTGGTGTATGTTTTACTTATGGATAATCTTATTGATATTGTCCTCGAATATGAGTTAATTGAATCATGTTTCTTAATACGTGTGATCGATTCAATTAAACATGTGATTAGGTAGGAATGTGGGAAAGTTAGTTGTCTGGATGAATGCGTACTACGCACACTAACTTTACACCTAAATCACATCTCTAACAAAGACTTTAGGTCTATCCAACCTAATTAAGAACATTGGCACGCTCCTCGTTGTATGAATGGTACTACATCACCATTTAAAGGACCTTAAATTCTCCATGTCGTTGAGTTTTTAAGCATATTCGAGATGATAATGATCATAAATAAACCACTGAAGAAAATAAAGTGAAATATCTTTGCACCACCTTCAAAAATGAGCCTGAAGCTTTGATTTGAGGCCAATGAGTTGTCTCCCAACTGGGAATACACCACATGTGGCTGGCCTGGAGCTTGGTGATTGAGCAATTTACTTGCTTTGACATGACTTTTTAGGACATTTAGGTCAAACAATGATGCTACGACACATCTCCTTACCCGAAGTAATGATCTTGTGCCTACAAGCACACTTGCCAAAAGCCCGCTCGTTTGGGAAATTTGATTTTTATATCATTCCTTGCAAAGATACGAAACGACTCTCCTTTCACAGTAGATTCTAGGGAATTTATGTGGACTAATCCAACCAAAATGTGGACCATATAAATACTTATGGTTTTGGTTGATGAATCGACAAACTGGTCACATGTTTGTCCACACACATGACTGCTAAACCATTTGGCCGATTAAGGGCTCACCATCCTATTTATCCCTTAAAGTCCAGGAGACTGGATAATGCTAGAGAGTTTACATCGATGATTTTCGATAAAGTATTGCATGTATTTTGGGTTTATAATTGAACATCGAATTCTCATGTTCATCCCAAATAGCCTCGCCTAGTGATCATAAAGCGCAATTTAAATGATCACTTGGATTTTGGTAAACATACCAAGTTTTCGGTTTTTGCCTAGGGCTATGCAATCTTGTATGCAGCTATGTTGGTCCACCTTGAGGCCCATTGTCACCCAACCTATATGACGTTACAGTTGGTTACTGGGTACAAACCTGATGATTTTCGTATTTACGCATTTGGGTAAGCATTCCATGTGCTAAGTTGCACCGCCGCAACGTACCAACATGGGTCCTCAAAGAAGGAATGGAATCTTTGTCGATTATGATTCTCCTTCACACTAGCTCTCTTCGAGCCCTTGCACGTGATCTCTTTAACACTCATTTGCGGGTTGTCACTTTAATGAGACAATCTTCTCGCCGTTAGAGGGAGATAAAAACGTCAACTTTCCTGTAGAACAGCGCGAATTTGCGTGGACGTTGCCCACTATGTCTCATCTCGATCCATATACCGCACAAGTGTGATAAGCAAGCGTGATAAATTCTAGATTTCAGAATGTTGCTCCAAATGCATTCCTCTGATCTAACTAAAGTGACGAGATCACATACCAGTTGTAAACATGCCTGCAAGGATAGACGTACTTAACGGACGTCGAGTCAACATCCTTGGAGGGTGTGCCGCCCCTATTGGACTGTTTGGACGCCCTTGTTGGACGGTCTGGTACATCGGTGGATAGCTAATCAATCTATTTTGGCCTGGAGCACAACAAATCACTCGGTTCGTAGGATTCACTTCCCTAGAAGAGGAAGACACGGCACAACAATGAATCCATACTTGATCGCTATCTTAAATCATTTCCATCATATGAGATTAATCTGGATTACTCTTAAGACTTGAAGTTCTTGGTCCAGTATACTAGTTTGGATAAGTTAATGGAATTGAAATGAGATTACCATCGATGATGTTTTCACTTATATGGTAGCTATCGACATAAATGAAAAGCGACGATATCGAACCGTGTTTTGCTGATTAAGTGACAACGTAGAACCGATTAGACAACCGAAATTACAATCCAGGTCAAATTCCTTATCAAAATGTGTATTGGACCTATTGTTCCTACACTGCCCAAAGTAACCCTGTTATGTTACAAGTGGGAAAGGAAGCATTATGAGATGAATGAAATAGTGTGATATGATGCACACCTTAGGATGCAAGGTTTCTTTCAAACGTCCTGTGATTGATAGTAGCATTATGTAATGTGGTTAGTATTTCTCCATGGGGATATAGATATGGAGATTTACATGTAAGTTCCCGAAGAATTACATGGACTGGTTCAAATAGTTCCAAACCACGGAACAACCTATTAACTTGTTTGAGGCGTTCACTTACAATCCGACGGATGTGGTATACCCATTTAAATGTGTTGATGCACAAAATCAGTGACGACTTTGGTATAACAGAAAGTGTTAAGTTTGTGACCTTCGCTAGATTGCTCCGGTCACTAGTGTGGATAAATATGTAAATGGATAGAGACAGAAGCAAACACAAGATGTACGTGGTTCACCCAGATTGGCTACGTCCACAGAGTAGAGGAGTTCTCATTAATTATGAAGGGTTTACACAAGTACATAGGTTCAAGCTCTCATTTAGTAAGTACTAGTGAATGATTTAGTACAAATGACATTAGGAAATATTGTGGGAGAATGATCTCCTTTTATAGAAGAGTTTCTAGCTTTGTTCTGACATTGACACGTGTCGTGTTGTGATTGGCTTCTGATGTTGACACGTGTCGCGCTATGATTGGCTTCTGATGTCGATACGTGTCGCACTGTGATTGGCCTCCTGGTTGGAGGGAAACTCTTCTGGGTCCTTGACAGTATTACGTTGTCCGGTGCTCAGTAGTTTCGGGATTGGTCAAGTATGGTACAAACAGTGCTCCTTTAAGTTCCCGAGTGAGGGAAGCTCCTCGGTTGGGGACTTGCAAGATTCAAACGGCTGATTAATCATGAAACTTCTAAGTACCGAAGTGTGATATTGTCTTCACTTGCCTTATCTGTCTCATAGGTAGATGTGGCATCTTCTCTGGAAGTACTCTTCCTCCATCCAGGGTGGTATCTTTAACCGGTGGAGATGCAGAAGGTAATGTATCAATTTCACTTGAAGCTTACTTGTAGTTTTAAGCTTGGTCAAGCGCGATACAAACCATGTAGTAGGAGTCCCCCAAGTCGCTGAGCTAGGAGATTTGCCGAAAGAGGTGACAGACTAGGTAAGCAATCAGAGCTCCAAGCAATCAGTCCCATATCAGAAGTTTGATTTTGAGTTCCGAATGATTGTTCTCATTCTCCCTATCTTGCAGGCAGCATGAAGGATAAAGAGAAGAAAAATGAGAAGGGATGATATGAGATACTTTTGCTTTTGAAAAAGTAACTTTCCATAGGCTTATTCTTGAACTGGGCTGAAGGGTTTTCTAGTTTCCTCTAGAGTATAAGGTTGACTCAAGAATTTGAGGGTCAAAACAAGTTCATCAAATCAAGAGTGCGTTCGACCTTGATGATATGAGATACTTTTGTTGTTGACAAAGTAATAGATGAACCAACACGTGTTCTGTTGCGTTTGTCTCCACATGCTTCCTTGTATCCTTCTCACTTGCCCTATTTGTTCCTCAGGCAGATGTGGTATCTTTTCTGGAAGCATAAGATGTTGAAGATGAGTACTCGAGAGCAATGCCAGGTAAGTAATCAGGCAAGGAGTTCCAGGTAGTCAGTTCCTGACTGGAAGCTTGATTCCAAGTGATGAATAATTACTCTTTTTCTCCTTGTCTTGCAGGTAAGAACAAGGCCAAAGGAAACGACAGGGAAAAAGCATGATATGGGATACTCTTGCTTTTAACCCTGATGATATGATATACTCTTACTCTGGTGTGGCTTGTTTGCAGAGGTATTATCAGGGGGAAAATAAGCTGAGTATTTCGAGAGACTCTGCTGAGAGTGCCTTCTTGGATGTGAAGAAAAGTTGAGCATTTTTTTTTATTTACAGGTTTGCCTGGCTGTGGAGGATGAAGGTCGACATATATAGGAATTGTCCCAACATCGAGTAGTAACGCTGTTCCTTTACCCTTATCGGTCATAGCAATATAGTGGGAGCTGCAAGAACTTTGTCAGAGCACTTTGAAAAAGTGGTTTGTGGTATCTGGAAAGCTGATGTTGCATGTGAAGATTGCAAATAAGCTTTATCCAAGGAAATCTAGCTCTTGAAGTTCGGAGAGCGGTGCCTCTTCGGTTTTCGAACAAGCAATCCTGTTAAGGATCTGGCTCTCTAGATTCGGAGAACGCTTTGATATCTGTAATACTCCAAGCTATGACAGTTTTGTGATCCTTCAGTACCCGGATCAATTTCTCCCTCTCTTCTGCTGTGAGTTGTGATGATATGATAACTGGTAATGTTTCATCCTCTCCCAAAAATGCATACTTCAAATGTTCAGGAATCGATTTAAGCTCCAATTTGGGTGCCTGAATCACATAAGGAAGAGTTTTTTCGTTAGAAGTAGGAAGAGAAATAAAATAGGAAGAAGACTTACCACGAATTGGTGAAAGTGACTCAAAGGCTGCCACTGTCTGGATTAATTCTTCTTTACTGTGCTCGGAATAATTAAGTTGTCCATGTGTAATGCTATGCACTAATGCCTTCTCTAAATTATCTTGTCCCACACCTTTATTAAAACAATCCTGCACAAAATAGTCAAACACATCAATAGACAAACAAGATTCAAAATCACTAGGGTACCTCATAGCATTGAAGATTCTGAACTTGACGTTATCTCCATCAATTTCCGTGGTTAAGGTACCATCGTAGACATCAATCTTCGTACGTGCCGTTCTAAGGAATGGTCTTCCCAATATAAGAGGAAGTGCAGTAGGCATAGGGTCATGTTCCATCTCAAGAACAAAAAAGTCAGCGGGAAAAATGAGCTCATTCACTTGCACAAGTACATCCTCCAATAGGCCTTTAGGATGTCTATTTGAACGATCTACCAACTAGATTACTACCTTGGTTTCCTTCAAGTCTCCAAGGTTCAATGATTCATACACTGAAATTGGCATCAAATTGATGGATACACCCAAATCACACAATGTTCTCCCAAACTCTTTCCCTCCGATTACACATGGAATGGTAAAGCTACCGGTATCTTTCAACTTCCGTGGCAGATTCCTTTGCAAAACAGCTGATACTTCCTCGCTTAATGCCACAGTTTCTTGATCATTGAATCTACTATTGTTCGTACAAAGCTCTTTAAGGAACTTTACATACTTGGGCACTTGTTTTATGGCATTTAAAAGAGGTAAGTTCACTTGGACTTTCCGGAAAGTATATAAGATTTCTTTATCAGTTTGCTCTTTCTTAGACTTCATAAACCTACGAGGAAAAGGAATAGGGACATATGAGTTAAATGAATTTTGAACTTCTTTATTACCTATCAGAATCTTTTATGTTCAATTCTGTAGCTTTATGAGACTTTTCAATTTCTGTTGAAGCCTCATCTTGCTCAAGATTCTTGATTTGTAGCTCCCCTTGCTCATTTGTATCTTTCTAGTCCTCTTTTGCATCCTTAACTGCTCAAAAACTTCTTTTCCACTCCTTAAAGTCACAACATTCATCTGCTCCACATTTGGATTCACCACGGTTTGGCTAAGCAACCTTCCTGGTTAGTGTTGTTGCCCCATCAAACTTGCTAACTGACTCATTTGGCGCTCAAGGTTTTCAATTGCTTTGTCTGTTTTCTGTTGATGAGATTGAGTAGAGTTAGCTAAAGAAGCAATTAAATCTTCAAGAGACATACTTGGAGCTTGTTGTTGTTGAGGCTGAAATGGTGCATGCGGTCTTGCTTGAAAGAAGCCAGGTGGACGGTTATAGTTGTAGGGAACCTATTGTTGTCCGTTGTCTTGATTGTTCCACTTTAAGTGTGGATGATCGCGCCACCCCGCGTTATAGTTGTTGGAGTATGGATCATACTTTTGCCTTTGTTGCCCCTGAAACCTTCCTAACGCATTAGCTTGCTCAAGACCACCTTGATCCATTAATGAAGGGCACATGTCTATGGCATGTCCCATCATTGAACATACACTGCACACCTGTTTTGGAGCCACCATAACCTGTTGCACAAGATTAGTCAAGTTAGCTAATTGTAATTCAATACTAGAATTAGCACTTACCTTGTTAACTTTCTTAAGAGATAGCTCATCTCTCCCTCCAATGTGGTGGAGAAGATGGTGGTAAGACACCGATGCACGCTTCTGCTTGATTTTTAAGCAAGATCAATGTTCTTGGACCTTCGAGTATGCATATACTACGAAGAGTACTTGAAATAAAAACAAAAACACTAATTAGGCAAGAAAAGAAAACAATAGAAAAATAAGTAATTAGAAATAACAATCCCCAGCGACACGGCGCCAAAAAATTGATAGGATTAAAAGCACACCACAAAGTAGCACACAAATGTCCTATTGATTTTTCTTATTAACACTAAGATTTGTCAATTGTAGCATATGAAAATAAGGGTCTTTTCCGCAGAAGATTGTTTTATCTAACTACTTAAAATGTCACAAAAACTGGTTATTGTCCCTACTGACCAGCCACCAAAAAATAATTATTAGACCGACTTACACTTATCTAAAGTCTACGAAATTTTATATGAACACACTAGACACACAGAGCTACACTTACACAAATTTTTCGGATTTTTGGAGTTGATTTGCTATTTAAATTAAATCTAACAAAAGCATGACAGAAACAAATTTTAAGTAGTTCACAAATTAAGAAAAACGAGTTAGGGGAATTGCTATCCACCACCAAATAATCATGCAAATATGTTATGTTTCATTCAAATTCCTTTTATTTCAGAATGAAGATGCTCAAGTTGGCTCAATGTTAGAACTCAACCTATTACTCTTTCTTATGTAGTATGTTAAGAGAATGACGTTTTCAACTTAACTTAGTCCCTAGCATGCAATCTAGAATGGCGTGTTCATAGATTTAACAAGTAGAAATCATTAAGAACAAAAAGAGTTAGAGTCATCACAAGACATCGTAAGTACTAGCGTTGTCTTACTTATCCTAGAAATTGGTTCATATGTTAATCGCAATTAACAAGTACTACTCTAGAACATATGTAGGTCCTCATTCGACAAGGGTAGGTACACACATATTCATAGCGTTAAAATCCTAGATATGCTTACTAAGTATGCATCCGTAGAAAACACATAAAGAATTCATCAATGAGACAAGTAGTGAATCAATTTTCATCCATTCATAAAAGTAATTCAAACAAAATGTCATAACAAACTTGCAATCATATTTGGGGCTTCAAAACAGCCCCTAACTTCTAAAAATTTAGTTACACATTATTATCAAATAAAACCAAAAGAAAGACATTAGTTTGAGAAGATAAAACCGAGAGAAAAGAATGCTAAGATTTCCTCCTTCCTTTCCTTCATTTCCGCAAAGCTGCCTTGTCCTCTTTATTTTCTATTTTTTTTTCCTTTCTCTTCTTTTTCCAACCTGCAACCTTTCCCCGTTTTAACTTGCTGCCCCATTTTCTTCTCCTTAACTCACCTACTAACAGCAATTTAGTGATGGCAATAAGTGAGAGGAAATGGTAAAATAATTGTAACTCTTTGGTTAGCCTTTATGCCAATTACTCCCACTTAATCCTCATCTTTATTTCCATTTCCTCTGATATTTGAATAGGTGTCAGCTGGCTTGTTCTTGGCTGCATCAGTTTTGGCTACTAGATTTATTGGGTTTATTGCTTTCATTGTAGTTACAAACTGCTTAGTCTCTTGTGAACCTTTTAGTGTTAAAATGGCCATAACTTCTTCTAAAAAAATGATATTAACAATCCGCGAAATGCTCCAGAAAATAGACATCCGTAGCTTTCCAAGAATATAAGGCTCATTCTCTAATTCATTTTGACCTGTTCACAACTTGCTTCCAAAGTCAGATGACCTGCACAGGCAGTTTTGACGAATTTGTTACATAAAATCCCACTTGTGCTATTTTTATTTTCTTTGCTTGACAAATCCTAGAAAACACAAAAACAAAGTAAATAGCTCAAAAATATAAGGAACTAACTAAGAAAAGAGAAGTGAATTTGATGTAAAATATATATAAATGTGAGCTTATCAAACATGTCACCAGTCAATACTCCATCACCAATTAGGTTAGAACTTCGAAATATTGAAAAGCCAATCTCATTAATATCAAACTTAAACTTCGATTTAACAAGCCTACTAACTGAGACTAAATTCCTTCTCATGGAAGGTATATAAGCAACATCAACCAAATCTAGCAAAAAACCATAAAATAATTCAAGCTTAACTACTCCAATGAACTCCACTACAACTCTAGCTCCATTGCCCATGAACACTGACACCTCATACTTATTTGGCACCCTCTTACTAATGTACCCCTGCAATGAATTTGTTACATGAATTGTAGCACCAATATCAAGCCACCAAGTATCATAAGATATCTCAACCAAATTCGATTTAAAACAAACTGAAATTTTATGCACCATACCTTTGTTTTTCTTACTCTTTTTGTTTTCCTTCCAACGTTTATACCTAGTGCACTCCTTTTTCTGATGTCCCACCTTTTTGCAGAAGAAACACTTTATTCCAATACCCTTATGAACTCTCAGATGATTATTGCCCTTATTGACCCTTCATGCAGCCCTTTTATTGTTTTTTTGTGGAGGGTTGTCTTTCTCATTGGGAGGATTAGCAAGGTTGACATTCTGCACTGCATTGACTCATTTCTTCCCCTTATCTTGTCGAATATTTTGCTCTTCATACACATAGATAGCAATCAACCCGTTCTGGTACTCTTTAACTAAAAGTACTCAAGGGGTAAGGAATTCAAGGCAAGATGAACTAGAAAAGGATCATTTATCTTAATGTTAAGTGCGTTAAGCTTTGATGCTACATCAACCATTGAGAGAATGTGCTCCCTCACATCACCACCAAGGTACTTAGTGGTTATAAGAGTGTTCATGAGTGTTCCAATTTCTGCCTTCTCAGACTCTTTGAACTTTGCTTCTATGGAGTCAAGGTATGCCTTAGCATTGTCTGACTCAGTGATTGCCCCTCGAACCAGATCAATCTTTTGATTACCAGCAACGCCATTCTATTAGCTTTAATCCACTTTTCATATTCATTCTTCTTTTCTGCAGTTGTATCTTCAGTAGGCCTGGCTAGTTCATTCTCTCTTAGAGCTAAATTGAAATCCATGAGTCCTAGAGTTATTTCAATATCTTGCCTCCACCTCTTATAATTGGTTCCATTGAGTGTTTGAATTGAATTCAGTGAGCTAATTACTGAAAGATTTTCAAATGAAAATAAGCATTCAAGACTCTACATTCTGTATAACTAAACCAACTCAACCTTTGTTTGGTTTTTTTCAAATTTAATCAGTATCAGTGCAAAGCATATAAGTTCCATAAGTAATGGTACAACATGAAAGCCATCCATCTTTGTTTGGCAATAACTTTCACAGCTCATGCATCTTGTATGTTTTCATTGAGCTATCAATAACTGAACCAATGTTGATTAGTCACACCTTTATTTGGGGATATAACCTCATTGTTATGGCTACTGATACAAGCTGATCAATTTAAACCTTGAATTTTTAGCAATTCTTGAATGATTGAAACGAATTTGTTGTGTTTCATTCATTCAATTACATCTAAAAAACATTGATCATGTTATAACTTTCAGCATGCTATGAACCCTAAAACTTTCGATTTATTAGACATGCTTAACAATCAAGACTTCAGAAGCAAACAATTTCTGAGTTCTAATAGGCCAAAATTAGTTCTTACACTAGTTATGCATGTTAGACAGCTTTAGGGTTTCCGTGAATGCAAGCATAACACAATATGCACAAATAGTATCTCTCAAAAACTTCATACATATACGTGTGCATGCAAGTATTAAACATAGCAGCGGAAAAGAAACCAGAATCGAAACTTGAAGAAACATTAGTTCATTCATCTTGCATGCATGATTTCATTTATGTTAGTTTTCTTATGGATTTTAACTACAAAAACATTGGCTCTGATACCAAGTGTTAAACTTAATACGTTCATGCATAATAAAACACCATTGAACTAACATTGAGAAGATATCTTCCTAGCAAAACAAGCACTGCAGTTGCAGCAAACACTCCTTGAACACTTTGAACTTCAAATGATGATCTTCTGCACACTCACCACCACTGTATTACTTGAACCTATAGGGAGTTCTCTAAGTTTGTGTATCAGTGGTGTATGCAGGGACCTTCCCTTGGTATTTATACTACTACAACCATAGTGTACATTCCTGTAATCATACACTAAGATCCCTTATTGTACAAGGATATAATCTACCAAATCTCAATCCAAATAGGATAGTATCAAGAGCCCTTATTCTCTAATTATAACGGGTTATATACCTTACTTGGAGTACAAGTTATAGCTTATAACTAAACCCTAATCACGCTTACATTCCACATCAATCCTTATTAACCATATTGACCTTTTAGCTGTTGGATTAGAGTCCAACATCCAACACAGATTTCTAAGAAGGTTCCCAAGTTGATAAGCACTAGGGAAGTGGATCGACCCTCATCTGAAACCATGCCCATGATTAAAAAAAAACTTGTGTTTCAGTTCGAGCATGATCTAAAGCTTCCATGGTATGAAACTAGCTACCTTGACATCTGCTTGACTAATATGTTGTGTGTATCTGCATATAAAATGTTAAAAATGTTCTCTCTTGGCTATCTAATTTGTCAATTGTGTACTTATTTCAAAGGTCAAATTGATATATAACAACATTAATCTTCATTTCAACTTGAATTTTAGTAGTGTGATCATGAATTTCTTTCTCAATTTTTGTTGTATTGATGAGATAATGTATTTAGTTTGCAAATGCTTTGAAACCGAAACCAAAACCGTTTGAAATCAAACGAACCGCAACCAAATGGTTTGGTTCCATATTGGTTCAAACTTCAAATTGCACCAAGGGCCTCATCTCGAATTGTATTGAACTAAATCATGTCCACCCATATACTCGAGGGAATTTCAAACATGCATTTAACAATAAAAAAATCACTTTAGCCCGTCAAGACTTAAGGTGGGGAGTTTTCCAACCACATTTTCCCTCTCATTATGGAAATAGTATATGATGGAGTGTTTATGGTAAATAAGGTCAGTTCTCTTGCAGAAAGAGTGGGGAATGAAGAGTTAAATATCTTTTCCGGGTGAAATTTTATTTTGCTAAAAAATATACAAACCGATTCCATTAAAAACTATACAAAACTTATTCTACATATATTAGAAATTGACTCTGCAAAAGTGGTCGAGGTCAGACTAGGCTAATGACATGTTTGTAATTTGTTGATGTTTTACATATTGAAATTTGATTATTCAAAAAACTATACAAAATGATCAAGGAGGGGTTGTGCTGTATGTACTAATTGGTTCTACTAAAACCTAATTATGCAAAAATGCTCAAGGATGGGCCGAAAACGAGATGAATTGATTCTGGTAAAATGATCGAAGATGGGATGAACTGATTATGTAAAAATGGTCGATGACGAGTTGAACTGATTCTGCAAAAATGTTGAAGACGGATTGAACTAATTCTGCAAAATGGTTGAAGACGGGTTGAACTGATTAGGTAAAATGGTCGAGAACTAATTCTGCAAAAGTGGTCGATGACAGGTTGAATTGATTCTGCAAAAATGGTCGATGACAGGTTGTATTGATTTTGCAAAAATGGTCAAAGATAGGTTGAACTGATTCTACAAAAATAGTCGATGACTGATTGAACTGATTATACAAACATAGTCGATGATTGATTGAACTAATTTTGCAAAAATGATCGAGGACGAGTTAAACTGATTCTGCAAAAATGGTTGAAGACGGGTTGAATTGATTCTAGTAATAAAAGATACAAACTGATTCAACATAGAATTTCAAAACTGATTATGCAGAAATAATCGAGGATAAATTGAGCTTATGGCAAATATAATTTTGTTGGAGTTGTGAGGATTGGGTTCTATTAACAGCCCTAAAGCCTTAGGGGTATGACTGATATTTTAAAACATTGTTTCCATGTTTTTAGGCAGGGCTTTAGTTGTTTTTATGTTTTTCTTCTTGATATGTTTAAAAACTAGTGGAGTTTTTTTGAAATATATTGAAAGCTTTTGTCTCTAAATATGAAACTCCCTAATTAAAAAGAATGTAATGAACCAAATAAAAGAAAAATAAACAACAAAAAAGGGAATGAAAATGACTTCGTTGGACTTGGGTTTAAAAACCTTTAGAATTCGGATCCTCTTTGTGAGGATCTCGAGGATCCGTGAATCATATCTATTCATCGTACATCGTGTGGTCATAAATCATTTCAAATATTTTTATTTAAAATTAAATACAAACAGTACCAGATAAAAATTGACTGCACGATTTACGATAAACGAACACGATTTATGGATCCTCAAGATCCTCACCAAAAGGATTCAGAGAGGATCCTGTTGGAAACTTTTATTCCTCCAATTTTTTATTAAAGAATAACTTTTACTATTAAAATGCAATTTCTTGAAATTTAGTTAGCTAAAGGCATTTTTCGGTATTTTGAATAGATAGATAACTACATCCATTAGTTTTTTTTTAATTTTTTTAAACACAACACCTAATTTACAAACTTTATTTCATTTTTTTGGAATTGACTACAATACTTACATTGTCAGATATAATTCACGTAAGTATATGTATTTAGTACAATCACCATCTGATCGTCGATATTGTGATTATATTAAATACATGTAAGTATTGTAGCTAGATCCTTATTTTTAATACAATACTTAGTACTACGGTCTAATAGTATTCTTATTCACTTGTAAGTGAGAGGTCTTAGGTTCGATTTTTGCCAAAGACAAATTTGAACCACATTATTCCTAGCTCATTGTGAGGCTAAGCTCACCCCCTCCCCCTTACACTATGTTTGGATGAGGAAAATAAACTTGGAATTAGGGTAAAAGTCAGAATTTATAAATTGATGTGCACCAATTCATTTGTTTGAATTCATAAACATAGAAATTTAGAATTTCCACCGTGGAAAAAAAAATTTGGAATTTGGGACCTCTAATTCTCAAGTTTAAATTCAAAGTAAACATATGTCATTTCTGTGCTTTTGGTGAAATTAATTTTGGGTTCCAAAATCACTTTAAGTGCTTTTTAGAAGAAACAACATATTTGTACTTCTGGTAGGAAGCATTTACAGTGCTCTTTCAGTACCCACTTGAATTTTTACTAAAAGTGTTTTCAGTCATTTTAAAAACATTTTCAAACGAACCCTAAAAAGTAGTCAGTATTTATTTGTTCGAATAAAGAAAAACTAAGATCAACCAAAATTAGCTATAAATATTAAATTAAAATAAGGCTAGTTGGTTATTAAATGGAGTGGTTTTTCCATGTGATTTTTGCACCAAATCCACAACTTGCCCATTTTCCCAAAAAATAGAATAAGAGTATTGGAATTTCTAGGCAATAGCAAAATGTCAACCAGCTTTAGTTGCTAACATACAAGCCTTACAAAACATTAAAAATGCAAATAAATTATAAAATAAAATAAATATGTATAATATCACATGCACAATCTTAATCGACTTATAAATTTTTCTTATATAAAAATTCACACTACAAATATATCATTTTTTTTTAATTTTTTTTTGAAGAAGAGAACGATATTTCATTCATTGATAAAAGGGAGTTGCTTAACTGTGACTACAGATAGGATAAAGTTCCCTATAGACTTTTCGGGTCTGGAAGGGTGAATAACGTTGTCACTCTTTAAAAAAAAATGAAGAAAAAAGAAACAAAAGAAAAGGGCATTACAAATAATATCTTGAAGAGCTCAGTCCCAAAAAGTCATTTCAAACTAGATTTTAAAAAATTCGATAAAAAAAAGTAGATCCAAAAATATTATAATAAAGCATAACTAATCACAAAACAATGAGTAGACTTCGAACACTCATCCGAGCTCATCGGAAACCGCACAATATTTCACATTTAATATATCATTGCATATCATGATAATTCATGCAAAAGATTGTATGGGTCAATGTCATTTTTCCCTGGGCAGAAGGAGTCAATGGCGTTTAGAATCAAAAGGGAAAAGTTATTTGACTGACGATGGACGTCGTCGTCGGTCGCACAGTTGAAGATGGACACCGCGTTCTGAATACAACTAATACAACTTGTAATTCTATGAGCTCTATGATTATCTTCAACTTAGTGCAAATTATCAATTTTCCCTCGCCATCTCTATGAACACACTTCCCAATTTGATCCCACGTTTTCCTCCAAGACAAGATATTACTATGTTGCGTATGAGAAGGGAGATTCGAACTCAAGATAATTACAAGCCCATACCTTATCCATTTAATCTCACGTTTAAGATTTTGCAAATAAAAATAATTCATTCTACCAAACGCGTCAATAAAATGCTTATTTTGTTGAAAATTAAATAAAAAATTGGGCTTGGTGTAAGATTTATTGAGGGTATGTTAGACCTTAGCGTCCCGTCTTAGAAAAAAAATAGCATGTTTTGAAATGGCTTAAGACTAATCGGACACTTTTTTCGTTATAAGTCACTTTTTAGGGGAATTTTGCGGTTCTAAATATACACAGGCTTGCAAACTTGAACATAAATATAACTGAAAACATGAGTATACACCTTGAAATTCAATTCTTTAACTAAAACCCACCATGATAAATTTATCTAACAAAAACCCAATGACAAAGCTTCAACTAAGCTTTATCCATAATTTAATGACTTATTATATTAACACCCCACATATTGTTGAATAAACTCCACATACTTAATACACCCCACATTTGTTTTTTTAATTAAAAATGATATTAATACACCCCACATATTTCCCCATAATATCCTCACACCCCACATTCTTAACATCACCTTACATTTTCTACATACACCGCACGTTTTCTATGCACCCCACATTCTTCAAATCTTTTTTTGAAGGAAAAAAACCCTAACTTCCTGCGTGCTTGATGTGGAGAGAAGGAAACAGACACTTGAGAGGTGCCAATTGAATGGAATAGGTAATTGCAATAATTCACCCTTAAATTGAATGAGTTATATTGCAGTAATTCACCACTGAAAACAGTGAGACACCAATTACTAAAAGGACCGAAGAATTGTTACATGGTTAGAGGTTAAACTTATAGCACAAAGAAAAAAAATGCATATTATTAGAGAAGTTCCTAAGAGAGAAGCATTTAGGTAATATAGTTTTTTGGGAATTGTAAATAAATATTAGGCTTAAATCAATCAATAATAGGGCTTGGGTAGTATAGTGATATTTGGGACTAGTCTCCTTTGAAATCAAAATTAGGGAATAAAATAACGCAGATAGCCTAAACAATGCTTATAGCTTGGTTAAGATTTTGTTCAGCAATGGAGAGCGAGGGGTTTTGATAGTGAAGAAGGTAAATAATACCTTAAAAGTGATTTAGGGTGTTTTTAGAAATTTCTTGTTTTTTTCTAAACCTAATAAGGTCGAAATTGTCATTACATAATAGGGCACATAAATCATTTCATGTTAAATTTTAATGTGGGGTGCTAATATAAAAAGCCTAATTAAATTTGACTTGGAAAAATTTGTATTTTTGGATGTCTAAATTACTCCCAATAACTTTGACTTTGGATATGTTACTTGTTATCTACATTAGATTATTTGATTCATTTCAAATAGCTTACGCTGATCTGGAAAAGAAATTTTCAAACATGATTTCCATGCATATTAATAACAAATTACCTGGTATTAAAGTTTTGTTCCTTATATAGTTGTTTTCACATTTGTGTAAAATTGAGCATTTTTTCGTTCCGTTTCAAATGATGCTAATAGGTAAATTAGTATATCCTACAAATAAAAAAAAACTTATTTTGTTCAAAATTACCAATACCTTATGTCACATCCCAGACCGGCTCCGCCGTAGCACGATATTGTCCGCTTTGAGCCCCGGCCACGCCCTCAGGGTTTTGTTTCTGGGAACTCACAGGAGAACTTCCCAGTGGGTCACCCATACTGAGAATGCTCTCGACCAAACGCGCTTAACTTCGGAGTTACGATAGAATATGAAGCTAGTGAGTTCCCAAAAGGCATCGTGCTATAGGGAGGGGAGCATGTACATATAAGGCACATCACCCCTTCTCCGTTGGTCGATGTGGGATGTTACAATCCACCCCCCTTAAGGGCCCAACGTCTTCGTCGGCACACTTGCATCGAACGACAAAATGGCTCTGATACCATTATGTCACATCTCAGACTCGTCTCCGCCGTAGCATGATATTGTCCGTTTTGGGCTTATCATTCCCTCATGGTTTTGTTTATGGGAACTAATGAGCAACTTCCCAGTGGGTCACCTATCCTGAGAATGCTCTCGCCCGAACTCACTTAACTTCGGAGTTCCAATGGAATCTGAAGCTAGTGAGTCCCCAAAAGGCATCGCGCTATACGGAGGGGAGCATGTACATATAAGGCACATCACCGCCTATCCGTTGGTCAATGTGAGATGTTACATCTTACCTACAAAATAAATAATTATTGTTTAATTCAAAATTAATTAAATACGTATATTTTGGAAAATTATTTGCACACGCATATACATAATAACATAAAAAAACGTGCCTAACATATGTAATAAACACTGTTCTAAAAATCTTCACCGTCCCGATTAATGCCTAGGTGTTTGAAAATTAAGAATGGCACCTAGACTTGCTAAGGGGCCCGCCTAACCCGCACAGACCCACTAAGCACTCGCATAGGTTGCGACTCACTTAGACAGAAAATAGATAACTTTCATTTTGCATTTTATTTTTTTTCAATAAATTGTAAAAAAACTTGTTGAATACTTAAACAAATACACATTATATGCTTATTCTTCATGTTTTTATTATGTTCTAGTACTCCATAATATATATATATATATATATATATATATATATATATATATATATATCATTCTATGTAGTAGTTTATGATGAAATTATAGATATTTGAAGTATAAACACACTTATTTACACGAAATATAATAGATTTACTTAAATCCACCTAGTTCGCCTAGGCGATAGGCTCCAGCCCGCCGCCCAACTAGCGGCTAGCGTCTTTTAGAACCTTGGTAATAATGTATGCAAAATAATTTACTTACAAAAAAAAAAAGGAATGTTGATTGATTGCACACACCAAATAACAATAACAAAATGTGCCCAGGATATGTAATCATACATGCAAAATAATTTACCTACAAAATAAAATAATGTTTTTAGCCAATTGATAAAAAAATTAATTAATTACCTATATTTTACATACAAATGTAGATAAATTATTTGCACACACATATATAATAATTACAAATGTGCCCGGTACATACATGCAAAATAATTTACCTACAATGATTGTCAAACATATAAAAGAAATGGAACATTTGATGGTAAGACAAGTATATAATAAGGCACTTATTTTCCATGGCAGTCTATTTCAAATTTGGGTTTTATTTTAATGTTCAAAATGAGATGGGTTTTTGTTAAGAAAATAAGTGTTGCATGTGCTTTTATATAAAGAACCCTAAATATAATCACGCTTGTATTTGGTTATGTAATTTTTCTAAGTAAGTTAGAGCATCTCCACTAGTCACCCAATTGCAAGGGCAATTGGGTTGAGTTGCCTTTCACCCCAAAAAACAACTCCTCCAGCAGTCGACAAAATGGGAGGCAATTGGTTGAAAGCAGCTGCCCCTTCAACAATTGCAAGGGCTTGCGCCCTACTTGAAGCCTAACAGACCAGGGGGCCACGTGAAGCCCAGAGTTATTCCAACACGTGAGCTGTTCACCAGCTCTCCCACTTCCCCACCCACACCGCATGGGTCTTTGTAAGCCTTTGATTAAAAAATAAAAATAAAAATAAATAAAAATTCATTCAACGACTAGGATTAATCCAACTCTAAAAAATTAAAAAAAAATCATAAAAATTATTTAGAAAAATTAAATAAACTTACATTATTCTCACTTTAAAAATCTTCCAAAGTTCAACACACTTGCAAACTAACGTTTAAAAGTACCCAAAAATCTACGGCAATAATGATATGTGGGATAAGACAAAGAAAAGATTAAAGAAATATAAGAATAAAAAAAAGTGTTTGTGAATAGTAATTGCTCTTGCCCTTTCTCCTTCCAAACAGGTTGACTTGCACCAAGGTAATTATTGTTTAGAATGAATAGTGAGGGCAATTTATTGCCGTTACTCAGTAATTGTCATTGCCGTCCACCAACTAGTTGAGATGGGCTTATACTTGGAATACCTGTCCTTTTTTATATCTATGGTTTTAATATAAAAATAATATACTATGTAATTTTTTTTTCATGTTAGAAAAGAAAATGAAATCAGTAATAAATAAAGTGGACTTCTCCCATTTATTTTCACAAAGGACATGTATTTTAAGAGCAAGTCCACCGGAGCAAACATTGCCCAACACCCAATCCAAAAAACAGCCCAGCACCTTGTCCATTTCCTCCAGCCCGCAAAACAGCCTGGCACCCAGCCCATGCTGGTCTCAGGGCCAGCCCAAAACAGACTAACCAAGAAGTCGGGCAGTTTGCTGGCGCGTGCATGTCACGGGGCTCGTGGCACGAGTGCCCGACAACATTTCAGATGCGGGGCCCGCGAGACTCGGGCCACAACCCGAGTAGGTGATGTGGCCCACTTTTAACCGTTGGATTTCCAACGGCTATTTTTTTGTAGACCGTTGAATTTCCAACGGTAAAAAAAATTTAAATTTGACTTTTAAAATGGACCGTTCGATCACAGATCAACGGTCCATGTTTTTTTCACCAAAAATAAAAAAATAATAATAAAGTTTGTGGTTGAAGAATAAAGTGTATTTGATGAGTTTATGTAATTTCATTTTAGTGTGTTTTTTTTTTTATAGTTTATTTGATGAGTTTATGTAATTTTATTTTAGTGTGTTTTTTTTAAGTTTATTTGATGAGTATGTAATTTTATTTTAGTGTGTATTTTTTTTTAAGTTTATTTGAAATTTTATTCGAAATTGGTTAAAAATCTTATCCGAAATTAACTTTAAAAAAAACATCAAATAAATGCGCTGGGTGCCAGCACATTTTTATAGGGGTGGAGATCCCTTGGCCTATTACTGTTTACTCCAGTATATTACTGTTCATCTGAGTGGATAAATGCGCTGGGTACTGGCGCAAAGTTCTTAGGGATGGGTGAACTTGCTCTAAGTACACTAGAAGAGAAAATGTTAAAATTTGGAATCCAATGGCAACGATGTAATTACCTTGCCGTTCCAGGTCCGATCTTGAAACTTGAATCCTTTATATACATCCATTCCCATCGGTCTCAAAAATCTGCAAACACTCCCATTTTCAGACCTTCCTCGAGGACAAAAGAAAATGTCAGGCTACCCACACCCTCCTTCCGGCTACGGCTACGGCAGCGCTCCACCACCAGGCCAACCTTACGGCGCGCCGCCTCAAGGCCAGCCCTACGGTGCGCCGCCCCAAGGTCAACCCTACGGCGCAACGCCGCAAGGGCAGCACCAGACAGCCCAACCCTACAGTGCTCCGTCTGCACCGTACGGCGCTCCATCCTCCGCACCGTACGGTGCTCCGGCAGCACCGTACGGCGCGCCTTACGCGCCAGAGAAGCCTTACAATCCAGACAAGCCTCACAAGAATCAAGGCGGAGGAGGCGGAGGCGGAGGCGGATACCCGAATCAAGGTGGAGGAGGCGGAGGCGGAGGCGGATACCCGAATCAAGGTGGAGGAGGCGGAGGCGGATACCCGAATCAAGGCGGAGGAGGCGGAGGCGGATACCCGCCACCTGCTCATGGTTACGGGAGCCCGTTTGCGGCTTTGTTGCCGTCGGTGTTCCCGCCGGGCACAGACCCGAACGTCATAGCTTGCTTTCAGCTGGCGGATCAGGACGGCAGCGGCTTCATCGACGACAAGGAGATGCAGAGAGCTCTGTCGTCGTACAATGAAAGCTTCAGCTTGAGGACTGTTCATCTTCTCATGTACACCTTCACCCAGACCAACGCCAGGAAGATCGGTAACAATTTTCAAACCCTAACACTCCATGCACTCCTATCTGTGTAATTTTCTCGTCCAATTTGGGAATGTATGCCCTAATTCTGCGATTTTGATCGGCGCACAAACGGTGTCGTCTGGGGTGAGCACTGAGTCGCTGTTAGAATCATGTTGCGTAATGTCCGTCATGCCCTCAGTCTCTATTTGCGTGCCCGCGTTGTATAATTAAGTCAAACACCGGGGCCTAACGGATAGAGTCGAAACGCCGGGGCCCACCGTGTGATTCCGAGTGTGGTAGTCGTGGTCAGTGGACCGTTAGATATTGATGGCATTACGCGTTATGCTAAGCGGGAGGGATCCAATGTATTGATGCAGAACTTTTTCCTGTGTTTGGAGAATTAGAATTACTTAAAGTGTTGACCGTCATCATGGCGTCTCGGTCCATTTTTCTACATGGAATGACATTTATTCTTGGACCGGGAACACATGGAGAATTAGAATTACTTAGATGGAAAGAGTTTCACCGTGGCGTCTCAGTTCATTTTTCTACATGCAAGTTGCTCTCCTGTTTTCGTGCTTTTGAAATCATCACCATTGCTAATTTGCTACAATATATCTTTGTAGCTTTCAGTGTAGCTCAATTCACTATTAATTCACTGAAACAGTTGATAATAATGATATTTATTCTGTGTGTGGGTATATTGTGAAAACAGGGCCTAAGGAATTCGCTGCACTGTTCTACAGTCTTCAAAGTTGGAGGGTAATCCCCAGAATTCCCTTCTATTTCTTTTTCTTTTTGTTTTCTAAGATTTTTTCTTTTAATTTTTGTGGGAAATTAACTCTTTTGTAATCGTTGTGGTTGATCAGGGAATATTTGAGAGGTTTGACCGGGACAGAAGTGGGTTCATTGATGCAAATGAGTTGAGAGATGCACTGCTGAGTCTGGGATTTTCTGTGTCACCTGTAGTTTTGGAACTGCTGGTCTCTAAATTCGACAAGTCTGGAGGCAAAAAGAGGGCCATTGAATATGACAATTTCATCGAGTATGTTTTCTTGTACTTTTTTTTTTTCCTGTCATATTTTGCTGGGTTTGGTTTGAGGATTAAATCTTTATGCGTTAGAGTTGGAGATACTTATTGCATTTCGGTTTGGTGTATTTTGTATTATGTTTTCTTAACGATATCTGATTATGCATTGTTCTTTTGTTTGTTTTGGTAAAATGCAGGTGCTGTCTGACTGTTAAGGTGAGTTTGATTTTCACTAAAGCTTATATTTTGTGCACTTAATTTATAGTTTTAATTGGAGAACTTTTGCTTGGTCCTGTGCTTTAAATTTCACTCCTACTTTTGATATTTGAGCATTGTTTACAAGTTTTTGCTATCTTAGCATATCTTAAAAGCCTCGATGTGCAAGTGTATTCAAAACGAGAACAAACACCCCTTTATTCTTTGCTTAATTTCTTTGCACGGAAACCATAAAATCATTGTTCATCACTGAGTCATAGTTTTCACAACATTAATACCTTACAAAAAGGGCTTCCATTATCTCAAGTTAGCTCAAAAAAAGGGGTGTCTGTGTGCAGTTTTATGCTGTTGGATGAGTACAAGATGTAGGTTAGCGGATAAACTGTTGATACTTAATGGAGCGTTTTCTTTTGTTATTCTTGTGTCTTTCAGGGATTAACTGAGAAGTTTAAGGAGAAGGACAAAGCGTACACTGGTATGGGAACTTTCAATTATGAGGAGTTCATGTTGACTGTCCTGCCATTCCTCATTGCGTAGGTTGTTCGTTGTTAAAAGGCTTTATGAATTCGGGTTTTTACGGTAATGTAATATCTACCTCTTTTTTTTTTTCCCCTGTTTCTTGGTGGAGTGGATGCTGTAGCTGTATTTTAGCTTTCATATAATAATGGTTTCAGAGTTTGGTTTTTGCATCATTTTCCTATTAAAGGTTAATGCGTTGGAAATAAAAGTTTATATGTAGTGATTTTCTTTTCTGTTATGCATGGTACTTACAAAAGTATGAGTCTTTCATTTTGGTTCCACCTGTGATCTCACCCGATATAAGAGCTGCCTAATCGGCAGTCCAACTCACGTCTCGCTCAGTATGAGAGTTACTCTAATCAGTCAGGCAGCACGATAATACAAAATGTGAATGCGAAAATTATATTTTGGGGTCAAATGCTTCCAAAGTGGGTTATGCCGTGTGTGGATTGACGTGCTAATATTAGGATGAATTCAATAACAAAAAGGAAAGCCATGAAGCGTCCAAAACCAAATTTTATTTGGGTGACTTGATCTTTCATGTGTTGGCAAAAGTCGAAGTTTGGTGGACATCAGATCCAGATCCGTAGCTTGTGTAATGTTTTTATACAAGTCGTTCGCAAATTCATCTCCCTTCCCCAAATTCATCTCCACTCAGAACGGTTGGTTCCATGATTGGATTTTTTTAGTATTTGTATTCCTGTTCGTCTTACTCTGGCTCAAGAAAATTATGGTCCCACACTTTGCATATATACCGGATTAGATTCACTTTTTGGCGTTTTTAAATGATCATTTTGCTACCTACCAAATATTTTTTTTATTTCACATGAATTTGTTCTTTGAATTTGCGTGGATTGATCAGTAGCTATTATAATACATGCACCAAATAAAATAAAATAAAAACTAGTTTAAGTTACATATAAGGCTTTTTTTGAAGTGCTTTTAAAAACACTTAAACTGCTTTTAGAGAAAATGTTTTTGGGTCCAAAAGCACTTCAAGTGCTCTTTCAAGATTCACTTGCATTTTTATCAAAGATTGGTTCCAAAAACATTTTTACCAAAATCTTTTTCAGCAATTTTAAAAGTACTTCCAAATAACTCTTATAATCTACCTACCTAAAAGGTAAAATGAAGAGCACATACATCCCTTAAATTATCTTAATAGTTGCTACTACGAGATTATATTACCTTGCTAAAACACACATAAAGATTAGATTACCTTGTTACCGAAAAAATAAAGAAGATTAGATTACCTTGTTAGTAGATATAATTAATAGGCCAATTTTTTTGTGATCTATGTGGTGATATGGTACTTTCAATATTACCCCCGCGGTGAAAAAGTTGTTAACTAAACCCTTATAGAGAGCCTCGTTAGCAATTGAGGTCCAAACCTAAACTTTCATTAATCTCCCGTTAAATAAGACCACATGACTATCACATGGTGTCATTTATATCCAACTTAAGAAAGCCATGGATATCTGTCGTTTGATTTGGTGATGGATCCCTTGGAATTTGGAGGACGACCTCTTTCTCCTCCACCACCTAGCGATTGATCCCAGGGCAACAAAATCAAACAGCTCCTGTGGCTGCGTCCTTGGCAAACACGAGGAGTGAGACTGATGTGTTCGGTGCGACAACCCTCTTCCTATCTTGGGATATATATTGTTTGCACATGAGTTCAACCCCTGATTGAAGATGTGGTAGGCAATGCAAACAACAATGGTTTATCACAAGCATCCGTATTTTCAAACGAAACTATACCTAAGAAATTAGGCGCGACTTCACCTTCATCTCGTCTCCTAGCCATTGATGTGGATTTCCAAGATTAGCTTCACCTTGTCCAAAGCTTCTTTTCCATGAAATCCAATTCCATACTAGATGTCCATGGCCTTCTTAATCTGGATTGAAATGACAAATGTAATCCCTATGCGTGATAGTCATGTGGGTTTATTTAACGGGCTGATGAAAGTTAGTTTGGACCTTAATTGCTAACGGCACTCACCAAGGAGGTACAATTAACAACTGTTTCAACATGAGGGTCACATTGAAAATGTCGTGTCACCACAAGGAACACAAAAAAATTTGGCCTAATTTAGGGTTGAAGAATAATACGTATATGAGAGTATCCAAATAGATATATCTTAATATAGAGTAGGGAGACAACATTTTTTTGTATCATATTGGTGTACCACGTGATGTGACAAATGATGCATACAACCAACATTCAATAAGTGCGAAACTATTAAACTTCAATTTCAATATATATGGGTAAAGAAGAAAAAGCACACATATCCCTCTCTAATGTACTTTTACACTAATTAAGCAGAACCTCCAATGTCCCTTGGAGTGTATAACAGCACTGGTCTTCCATCCAGTTCTTGAGTTGGCCTTGCATTCATCTCGAATCCCTGAAAACGAGACACACACGGTTAAACTTGAACTGCGCAACGCAGATTGAACGAGGAAAAAGTGTCTCTGCATCAATGCCACAACGAAGTACTCAACCTCACATCGGATAGGTAAACAGTCTCTCGCGTTTACAGTTTTCAATTGGGATATATATATTCCGAATTCAGATATACTTACATCATGTACAGCCTCCCTTAGTGCATGCACTTGCTCCCTTGAAACTGTCCTCACCTATAACAAGAACAATGTTGGCAACCAGGTTGTTGGAGTAGAGTGAAAATCTGTCATTGCAAAAGGGTTAAGGAGTGAAAAACCTTTTTGACGATTGTCCAAATTACACCCTCAGTGCACGGAGGAACGGTAAGAGAACCGATATATCTGTAGTACTTTCTGCTTCCGAACTTAATATCCCCGGGATTAATAATCCCTATGTCAACCTCCTCTTCTATCCCAACCGATTTTATGTGGTGGAATAGCTGCCGGAATGGATAACAAAATAACAAATAAATAAGTGTATAAACCAGGAAACAGTCTGGCATTTAAGGTATGAAATGATATAGCAGCTTAAAAGTCAAAAGTCCCGTAGCTTGTTGTATTTTCGCTTCATGAGAAAATTTATACCTTTTCCAATCAATTGTTTAGCAAAGAAATGGAGGTTACTCATAGAAAACAGGAAATTATGCTATGGGATTACATGCTACTCTTTCTGATACGTGTTAAATGATAACCGAGTGTTTTTCTCAACTCCAAAACGTCCCACAGCATGATACAACGGGTCTGTTTAAGTTTTTTCACTGCATCTACATATCCAGGCAGTATCACCTAATTAGTTAGCTAAGTTTGTATAGCTGATATGATAATTGGTTTGTTGAGCAAAGCGTGTTTTGTGTCGCAAGTATAAATCAGTTTTTCTACATTATTGCATTGAGTTTACGTTCATTACCTTAAACTCATGAAGGTTTAGAGGCAAACAGAGAGAGATACCTTTGAAAGGAGGGGATCAGGTCGACCATATTTGTACACAATTCCAATTACAGCAATCTTTCCGGTAGAGCTTAAATGAACAACATGAAACTCCAAAGCATACCTATGAAGAAAATTAGAGGAAGAAATACATCGACAGAAATTAGAAATGGTTATATACTAATATAAATTAGCATGGTAGCTGCAACTTGAGATTATATATTTCACAGAAAAAAAATTGCGAAAAACCGGAAAAAAAAAAAAAAAAAAAACCTTGATCCATTAAACGTATGTTCAGAGGGTGAATGCCAATGACATTGTAACAGTCTATAATCAGTCCCATTTATGTTGATTTTTCCTGCATCTCCGTTCCACCTCATCTGATAAAAACCTCATGTTAAAAACAACTAAAAACTGTCACATATTAACATATTCAACTGATTGGATTCAAGTTCAATATGATAGACAAATATGGAAGAGAATAGAAAGAGTAGACACTTGGGAGCGGTGTAGCTCACCGTGATGTCATGACCTCGGTTCTTCACAGTAGCAGGAGCTGGTTTGTAACCCCTTTTCAATTTCCCCAAGTGAGGGAAAACCTGCACCCTTTGGTCAAGAAGATCGATTGGAGACTGCAATTTTCCAGTATCACAAACTTTCCAATGAGGGTCAATTTCTCCCCATTTCTTTGGTCCTTTACCAGTTCCTTCAAGATAAGTAAATGGAGTTTCATCACCTGCCCCATATATGAAAAACTAGGTTAATTACATCACAAGGTACGGTAATCCAAGCGTCTTATTTCCTATATCTACACGTTATTTCATGAAAATATCTTCAATAATACGTAGCATTGAGTGATACTGAAAATGAAGGGTTACGATTGAAATAGAAGATTTAATTGTGGAAATCAAATCTACTTTCATAAGATAACCAAAGTCTAAATGTACCACCCATATTTACCGTCTGTGTGTGAGAGAGAGAGAGAGAGAGAGAGAGAGAGAGAGAGAGGATACTTTCTTTCTCAGACAAAGAAAAGATTGGATGGTGTACATTAAAACTAAAAACAAGGACTTGAATGAGAAGAAAGAAAAAGTTAGAAAGACACTAAGAATAATTCAACCTATGGCAGACAGTAAGAAGCTAAGTAATACTTTCTCTATTCCCAAGAATACCAAAAAGAACTCATATGGTCTAAAAATGTCGGTCCAAGCACGTGACATTGCTACCTAATTGAACTTAATTCCATAAAAATACCAAGTATATAATGCTTCTTTCAACAAGTCAGTCCAAAGCGGGGTACCCAAAAATTTAAATCACCTAGATCTGAATCACATGCATAATTTCAAAATTGGTCCTACGTGTTAAACATGCATTGTTAGCTTGATTAGCTAATTATACTCAGCAAAGTTGTTGAGTTGATGATAATTGTCGTGCATTTGAATTTTCTCACTCTTGATACGTCATTTTGGCATCTTTAGAAAATAATAATGTCACGCGTTTGAAAATTCTCACATGACATTGTATTATTAATTTAGATGCCACTATAACGTAAGGGGAGTGTAGGTAAATCTCTCTAGCAAAAGGTCAAGGAATAATAAGAAAGGTAAAATGTTGGTGTGGGTGCATTAAATCCCTAGATTAATGCAAGAATCAGAATCAAAATGATTTATATTGTTAGAAGGACTTCAATTTCAAATTGTTTGTCTTGATTTTTGATCCTGGGTTTCTTATGACTTCACAGAACACAATATTTAGGAAAATGGAGCTGCCATTTCCAGCATATTCTTATATAATTTGTGTAGTGTGTGTGTGTGTGTGTGTTGAAAGCATAACAAACACCGTAAACAATGTGGTGTTCATAAGGAAACATAACGGTTTGACAAAAAAAATCAGGAAATATAATGGAAAATAAAGAAAATGAAATGTTGGAAGAGGGAGAGAATAATTACCAACTTCATCAGAGTCCTCGACTGCTGCACTGCAAATGGTGAAGGAGGAGTGATGAGACGAGAAGAGGAGAGACGCAAGAAAGAGAAAGAAGAAGTTGGGTTTGGTCATGGCGACGTAGAACAAGCTCATAAATTTGGTTTTGGTGATTGGATTGGGAGGAGTCGGAATGAAATGGCATGTCAGAAGAAGAGATATAAATATGTAGAGAGAGAGAGAGAGAGAGAGAGAGAGAGAGAGAGAGAGAGAGAGAGGGCAGCGTATTGGGAAGACAAAGCATTTTTCAGACCAGTAGAGGATTTCTGTAACAAGTAATTGGAGATGGATTGTCTGCCCTTCCCTTCCCATACCTTCCAAAGTAATTAAGCGGCTTTTGCTTAATTAACCCACTCCCTGTTAATGTTATGAGGTAACGGCTACTTGCGCTTTCATCTCTTGGCTTCCCGGCTCCCACCTGCTGGAAATTAAAATCAGCCACGAATCTAGGAAATAATATTACGAGGGTGAGTAAGAGTAGCGCACAATTTTTTTTTTTACTAGAAAAGCATACATATCATCTTTTCATTGAGTCTTGGTAGGCCTGAAGTCATTTGGAAAAGCATACTACACACTTGTTAATTCCTCATTTGCATGGGTAACTAACATGTTCCAAGGCTGCTCTCATATGAATGCTTAACGAAGAAACACACTTATCTTGAACATACTAGCAATGTTTGATATCATTGCATCCTATCCAAGAATGATAATGCTTTGTTATTCTCTGAGATCACCATTTCATTTACTTTGCATTTTTGGATAGTTTTTTACTTGGTTCATTTTTTCTTTCTACAATTGTAATCACAACTAACAACAAACCAGAGGTAAATAATATTAGGACTAGACTGTAAAGGGGCAACTTTTCTCTAACGCATTTTATCAAGCAGTTGAAGGGCATATATGAAGGGAAACTCCAACCTTCAAGGGGGCAGCACCCCCTTTGCCTCTAAGTCGGTCGGCCCCTGATTAACGTCGTAAGTAACATTAACTTGGTAATTATCACAATAATTATTTTGGATGTTGGTGTGTTTACAACTTTAAATATTTACCAGAGAATAGCCAATTCTGAAAGCGTAATATTGGGAGTAGTCTAATATCTTATACAAGTCCTTGTATGATTTGATTCCTCAAATCATGCATGGCTTATAAGCCTTTGTATGGTTTGGTCCCTCAAGCCTTTGCATGGTTTGGCCTCTCAAACTCTTACATGGTTTGGTCTCTCACCGATGTGGAACTTTGTCTTCATTTTCTCACACGTCCCCTCACATGTGGCAAATTTAAATTTTCAAGTCTGACACATGGACAACACAAATAGGGTGATGTGGAGCACATGTGGTTATTGGACTTCACACATGGAGCAACCTGCTCTAATATTATAAAAAAGTTGAGGTTCTACCTTAAAACCAATTGGTAATATAGGAAGTAGCCAAACCTCTTATAAACCCTTACAATGATTCTCCTTTCATCGATGTAAAACTCTTTTATCTTTACAATCTCATTTCGGACACTAATTGGGTGCATTGTTGAGAGTATAAATGTTATATTTAGGGCCATTTAGTATTATGATTTAATATTATTTCTCTTTACATGTAAGTGAGATGTCTTAGTTTTGAATTTTGAAAATGAACAATTCACATCTTATAATTTAATTCGTTTGTAAGTAGAAATAACTCCTTACAATTTTCTTAATCGTCCAAATAAATAAGGAAAAGAAAAGGTAGTAAATGAGGAGACTGTAACTTTGAAAGTTTGTTCATACTTTTTCATATTACCCATGGGTTAAAGATTAATGTTGGGTTTAGGGTTTGATTCTCTTTCATTTTACAAAGAAAGGAAAAAGGATTAATTCCAAGTCCAATTCTTTGTCTACTTTGGGTATCCTTTGGATGTCTTTTGTATACTCCATGTCATATGGTTTTTGTAAGCAATGGGAAAAGAATAATTCGAACTTATATCACTAGATTAGATGTAGTTGGTATAATTAAAAGTTAAGGTGCAAATGCAATTGCATTTTCAATTAAGGTTTTGAAACTCTTGTATGAAACAGGTTTATTGCTATTATGACATTCCTCCAATAATTTCAAGTTGGATGTAAGTTTCTCTTCACATGACATGATATTTTAAATCACAACGCTACGTAACGGTGAACTCATTTATGAAAGTCATTCTCCTTTTCGTAGCTCCAAGATATTATTTTGTCAATTCGTTGGGCACTGACTTGGGATAGATGAGAAACTTTATTGGCGTTGGATTGGCTTTTTTGGGTTTGTCAATCTTGGTTCGTGATTGATCAATTATCTATTTTTACATGAGCAAAAATATGCAAGTTAGACATCGATTTTTTAATATAACATTAGTTGAATGTAGTGAACCATCCCCACCTAATCCTACACTAGCAATTAGAATCCACACATTTATTTTATCCCCCTACACATCCCCCTGTTTAATCTTGGTCGTATTAATTTAGTTTGATTTATTCAATTCGATAATCATAAATTAAAAAAAAGTGTGTAAAAAGCTAAAAACGATGTGAGAAAATCACTTCTAGATAAAGTTTAAGACCTTATTCAATTCCGATTACATATAAGTAAATATGGTTGAGATGTATGTAAATTGCATTCGGGGAAGGAATGGTTTTGGGGCCGACGGGTCTTAGTAAGTGGGCATCGGCCCACCTCTTCTCAAAAGAAAAGCACAAGTTGCTACAACAAAAGGAAAAAAAAGACAGGCTAAACCTACAATATCAAAACCCTTCTCCTTCTACTTGTTTCTCTTCGACGCTCTCCGTCTCCGCTGTTGCCGCAAAAACCAGGAGCTCGCTCACTGACCATGGCGGAGTACGACCTAACTCCGCGCATTGCGCCCAACCTCGACCGGCATCTGGTTTTTCCCCTCCTCGAGTTCCTGCAGGAGCGTCAGATGTACCCAGATGAGCAGATCCTCAAGGCCAAGATCGAGCTCCTTAACAAGACCAACATGGTCGACTACGCCATGGACATCTACAAGTCCCTCTATCACACGGAAGATGTTCCCCAAGGTGAAATATATACACACCCATTATGTATTTGTATGTGTTTGTTTGTGGGAATTTTTGTATATATAGGTCTGTGTGTGTTTGTATGTGCGCTCCCATTAGGTGTTTGACAATTTGTCTCTGTGGATGTTTAGATATGGTGGATAGGAGGGTAGAGGTCGTGGCTCGCCTCAAGGCTCTGGAGGAATCGGCTGCGCCCCTTGTTAATTTCTTGCAGAATGCCGCCGCGGTTCAGGAATTGAGGGCTGACAAGCAATACAATCTCCAGATGCTTAGTGACCGTTACCAGGTTGCCCCAATTTCTTTTTTCCTATTAACTTTTAAAACCCAGGAGTAGAAGCAACCAATTTGATATGGGTAATAGCATATGCAGCTTAATATTGCAAGTATTTGCGGATGTTATCTTAGAAAAGATTGCGTATTTAAATGTAAAAAGGTCTAATTTTTGTGTGGTTAACATTACTTTTATTGGACAAAGAGATTTGGTTTGTGTTTTCTTTTTGGCTTTTTGTTCTTTTGGTTTGGCATTAGTTTTAACTCTCATGGCATGGTTGTATGAACAGATTGGTCCACAACAGATCGAGGCGTTATATCAGTATGCAAAATTTCAGTTTGAATGTGGTAACTACTCTGGTGCTGCTGATTATCTATATCAGTACAGGGCTTTGTGCACAAACAGTGACAGGAGTCTGAGTGCATTGTGGGGAAAGCTGGCGGCTGAGATATTGATGCAGAACTGGGATATTGCCCTTGAAGAGCTTAACCGCTTGAAAGAAATCATTGATTCAAGGGTTTGTTATTTTTTTCACTTATCGACTTGTTTATTTAAAGGTGTATTATTTTTTTCTTTTGAGTTCCATTATAAAGGTGGATGATTTCTGTTGCAGAGTTTCAGTTCACCTATGAATCAAGTGCAAAATCGAATATGGTTGATGCATTGGAGTCTCTTCATATTTTTCAACCATGATAACGGGAGAACACAAATCATTGACCTGTTTAATCAGGACAAGTATGTCATCTGCCCTTACTGATTTGACTGTTTTGGTTTCACTCTACATTTACCTCTTGCTTTACCAATTGCTAAAACAACCCGGAATTCATGCGCATCTCTTTTCTTATCACCGTCTACTCCTAAAAGCTTAGAACTTTCGAATCATCTTTGGTTCTAATTGATGTATTTATACCCTTGATCATTCATTTGACACTAACGGGACTGCTACTTCTGCTCTGGTATTGAGCTGTAAATGTGACACCCCGTGCTTTTGTTCTCGTAACATTAATAATTGTTTGCCTCTACCATGTGGATGGTGTCAGCATATTGTTCTGAACAGGATACATTTTATAATGCATTCTTGAAATGTTAGGAAAAAGAATATGCTTATTAATGTACAATCCTAGTAGCTTACATAGTTGAGATGCCATTAAGTTAGTGGTTTTATCATTGTATTAGACAGTATGGATATCCTTTTGAGCTTCATGCTATGAAACATAGACATTCCCTATGGAAAATTGAGTTCTAGTGAATACCAAGTGACTTGGTATTTTATACTTATTTCCTGATAGAAATGTTTGATTTTTTTTACAGGTATCTGAATGCCATTCAAACCAATGCTCCCCATCTTGTGCGTTACTTAGCCACTGCATTCATTGTCAATAAGAGGAGGAGACCTCAGTTCAAGGATTTTATAAAGGTTATTCAACAGGAACAACATTCTTATAAAGATCCCATCACCGAGTTTTTGACATGCGTTTATGTTAATTATGACTTTGATGGTGCACAAAAGAAGATGAGGGAGTGTGAAGAAGTAAGTGCCTGATAACCCTTGACATGTTTCAGAATTCAAATTCCACTTTTTTCGACCCTTGCGTAACTGAGCTGACCATTTCATTGTAAATTTGCCTTCTGCTATATCTCAATTCCTGCTTGAAAACTTGATTTGCATTATCTCTGTCATCTAGGCCCATGACTATTGATTTGAAAATGTGGGTTGTCTGGCAATGTAGGTAATTTTGAATGATCCTTTCCTTGGAAAACGAGCAGAAGAAGGGAATTTCTCTACTGTACCACTGAGGGATGAGTTCCTTGAAAATGCTCGCCTATTTATCTTCGAGACATACTGTCGTATACATCAGCGCATTGACATGGGGTAAGTAATTTCTTCTATGAGTTTGGCTGTGCCCTTTTTCTTTGTTAGACATCATTATTCTGATTTCTATATAAGAAAAGGAAAATAGTAGAAAAGTTCTGTAATTCACCATGCGAAGTGGTATATGATTAAGTCATATGTCAGAGTACACTTTCGTTGCTTCTTTTTATCTTTATTAAGACTTTCATAGAAGTATTGTGACTAGGCACATTTAAAGTCATATTCCTTTAGATTTTTAGGTGCAATTTGACCGGTCTGTCAACATATTTATTTGTTCTTGTCCCAGAGCTTGGGAGATACGAGTAATGTGTGTAGGGGTTTTTGCTGGGTTCAAAATGTTGGTGCATGCCTTTTGTTTTTCATATGTAGTGTGTACGAATGATATCTTGTCTTTTATAGTTTTGTAGAATTTTTCGGGAACCTAATTGACTTATTGTCTATTACTGGACGTATTTCTTTTTTGTTCTTAGAAAAAAAAAAACATTCTTCACTCTTTTCAGTTGCTAAATCTAATAGAATCGTGGTTTCGCAGAGTGCTTGCAGAGAAATTAAACTTAAATTATGAGGAGGCTGAGAGATGGATTGTGAATCTAATTCGGAGCTCAAAGCTTGATGCCAAGATTGACTCGGAGTCAGGAACTGTTATCATGGAACCTAACCATCCGAATGTGTAAGTTCATTGACGTAGACTGAAATTTATAACAATTAACTGCCTGTTTTTGTTCTTGGATCAGTTGTCTTTATGCTTCATGCCCGTTTTTAATGTATTACTTAAATGGTTTTCAGGTATGAGCAACTGATAGACCACACAAAGGCATTATCGGGGCGTACTTACAAGTTGGTTGGTCAGATTCTGGAACATGCACAAGCACAGATTGCTCGTTGAATTTTGACGGTGAATTTTATCTGAAATTATTAGTTTTCATTTCCTTGATATCCAGAAATTCTCCGAGATTTTGTTGACATGTAACTGAAGTCTGAGTGACCAGAAAAATTTTGAATTTTAGTAATGAAGCTGTGCTCAGTACATGTCGAGATTTGTTGGATCAAAATGTAATTTCATTTCGAGCTTATGCTCCCGTTTGATCTTGTTTGCTATTTTCCTTGTAAGGATGGTTGTAGTTTAACAAGAAATTCGATGACTTTATTCGATTTTCGTGGAACGAAGATATTTTTATATATAAATATGTTATTCTTATCATCTAGCTGTACCATCTCTTTAATAGAGATGGAATCCGCATGCGTTGGCGGGTCATGTCTCTATTAGAGAGATAATACAAATAGATGGTAAATGAAGCATTACTCGTATACATAAAATTAAATGTTGAATAGCATCAACAGAATTTTCAAAAATGACGATTTTACGTTGTATATATTTCTATGATTTGCCATTTATGATCAATTTTGAATTGCCATCAATCGTATTCCTATCTTTTTGTATTGGAAAAAGATTGGAGCAGTTGTCCCTAATCTTTTACTTTGAAAAAATTGGAGCAGTTGTCCCTGATCTTAAAATTTTGTGAGTACTGGTTCTTAAACTTATCACAAAGCGGAGCAATGGTCATTTTGAATAATTCTATTGGAACTTTTGTTACTTTTCCTTGAGCTTTTACTTAGTTTTGATGTCTCCCTAAACTTTCGTATTTGAAAATTAAGGACTCAAACTAATTTTTCAGCCGACTACTTTCTATCGTTAATTTTCCATATATTCCATTCAAATCTTTGTTAAATGGAAGCAAGTGCACGACATATGAAAGTAATTAAATCGTTTCAGTCTTATAAATAATTGAAAACCTGACAAATAAAATAACAAGAAAACTTTCCCCCTCTTTCTTCCTGCCAACTCCTATCCTTGATTCTACCAAACTACCACATTTACTTCGACAACCATACCATTTACTCAATTAAGAAAAACACTTGCAGACAAAAGATAGAAAGTATTACGGTACAGTGATTCTCATCAAAGGCGAATTTGAACCACATTATTGCTAGCCCATTATGAGGTTAAACTCATCCCCTAGTAAAGATAATATTGTTTGTTAAAAAAATAAAAAAATAAAAAAAGATAAGAAAGTGCACATGCTTTTCTTTGGGACGACATATACATTTAAGTACCATTGGAAAACCAAAAAGAAATCTCATACAAAGTTCTACAGAAGAGAGAAAAAGCCATGTAAAACCGACAGCCATCTATTACATAAACAATTACATAAGGATAAAATGTAGACTTACGGTACTTTGGACGATTGCCCCAGATTCGCACCTCTAAATCGACAAAGAGGTAACGTCAATGTTTCCAACTTTTGCCCAAGACACGTTTTGCTGAGCAACAAATCTATGCGATTCAACATGTTGTTGTGTTTGAAGGCCTAGCAAAGTGACACTTCTACCTTCAAAGGTTTATCATGTGGTGTGCACGTGACAATAATTAACGTCAATTTGGACTTTCGCACTTTTTCAAATGCCACATGTCATTCTTTACACAAAAATCATGATCCTTTTGGATAGGAACGAAATAGGAAAACAAAAAAATATAATTTCAAATGCAAAAATGACATATGACACTAGTTAAAGCGAGAAAGTCCAAATGCAAAGGTTAGTGCAAATGTTGGCTCGATATCGCAAGCAAAATGACTTAGAAGGGCAAAGCTACAGCATTGTTTTATAACACCTTTCAACAAGCATTTATAATATTGGGCTAATCATTTGTAAAATTGCTACGAACAAATACAAATGTTACAATTACTTTGCTCACTGTTATTTGCTTCCCACCAAAGTGGGATGGAAACCGATGAATTCCAGCTCTTCTTCCGTTATCGCCAGCACTCGCTGAGTATCGTCGGAGCAGGGTCAAGGTGTTGCGTTTTGTATTTTGAAGGTAGTAAATACATAGACATTGTTGCTGTATACCTGGCTCAACATCTCGCTATCCATTTGTAGCTGGCTTTCAGTTCGAAGACTGCGGCTATTTCAGTTGGATCCACTCTTCTGAAAGTAATTACCCGAGCACTTGCAGCCAGCACATTTCCCTTGATCCTCTATCAAACTAGGGCCACTCGAAACACGCACTCTGAACTTGTATAAAATTCTCAAATCAACGAGTTGCCTTCTACCATCGAGGATACGAATTTCCATATGTCCTCCAACTCTCTCTGCCATAGTTTCGACCACCAGAGCTTCTCTCAAATGGAGAGCTACGGAAATCAGGTCTTCTATAACTGCTGCAGCCAGGACTCTGAAAACCTGAAGCTTTTCTATAGATGCTGCTTTCCTTGCATTCAATATCTACTTTTCTCATCTCCTCCTCGAGATCATACTGTGACCGCTGTTGGCAGAAAAAAAACATAAGGAGATCTTGATTTAGTAAAATGCATGGTTTAAATCCTAGTTGAAGCATCTACGATACTTCACACCAAGTAGCTGCTTCCCACTAGATATGTTACCAACTATAATTTCATCTAAATGACTAAAATTTACAAAAAGCAAGGCATGTCATAAAAAATGAATGTTGTTTCAGTCATCATGCTTGACGGGGATCTTCAAATGTCAAAGTATGAAACTTAGCTTCAACTGAGTATCAACACTTTACAACAAAACATGAAAATTTTGAAAGGGAAAAAATATGTAAAACAAATAATCTTCAAGAGTGATGTCACAATTTTAAAACTGCAGTTTCTGTATCGGTAATTCAGTATCTATGAAGGTTTCAAAATAAGCTTTGAATTTTTTTTTATAAAAGGAAGCTAGGGCCAATTTTTATAGATATGGAAGGGCAGAATACGTCTATGATAAAAGCAAATAATAAATATTGTAGGAGGTGGTAAATCAATAAGTATCCTAAATAAAATGATTCAAATTCAAATTTGTAGTACAATGATCAATACGTTTCTCTTAAAAGTAAATAACTATCAATTAGCACACATCAGGGGGGGGGTTAAAAAACCTTCGTAGGGTCTGAAAGTACTGCATATGCCTCTCCAATCATTTTAAAGAGCCTGTCAGCATCCTTGTGAACCTCCGCAGAGATTTCTTTCCAGAGTTGCCCTTCATCTCCACACTCACTCCTTGCTAAGAACTGGCCAGCCTAACTCCGACCAAAAAAGTAAAAATACGACAGAATAGGATGTCAGAGTAAAATGTACAGAAAAAAACAGCTTAAACAAGAGTGGGAGGTATAAAAGTTTAAAACCTTGTCAGGATGATGCTTCAATGCTGCCTTACGGTAAGCCTTCTTAATTTCAGAACTCTCATCGGATGGTTTAATTCCCCTGGCATTGAGATTTATAATAAGAACTCATTGGAAAAAAAGTCACAGGAAAATAGGCATAACATTCTAAACTCATAGCCTTTATAGAAATTTGACCATAAAATTATTAGCGCCATAACAGACTCCAAAATCTGGGCATGGGATGACACACAATCAAAGACCAAGTAGGCCTAAAATGTAAATTTCACAATATACAAACTATTTGTTTGGAGAGCTTTGGTCGTTGGAGCACTTTCTGACAGATTCCCTACAAAACTCTAGTATAAAAAGCTTCGTATTGTATCACTGACAGTGACATCATTCTCATTGGTGTACGTACAGGAAAACTTTCATCCACAAGCCGATAGCAAAGTAAGACTTTCAAACCACTAAAAGATTTTTCGCAAAAACATCGGAGACAGCAGTCTAGACATGCAAGAATACTAAGTAACCTACAAACTATAATACCTAAGTTCTGTTTTAAAACAACTTGAATCACACCTGTAACATTTTTTTTATTGTACATGAATGCACAGATACCATCCGATGTAGTACAAGTTCACTATGATTCCAGTTGATGTATGCTCAGCAAATATAATTGCTCTTGTATCCATCGTGTCTTTGTTTTCTTTTTACTGAAACGTCCGTGAAGTAAATATCAAAATGCTTTCAAAAATGCCCATGAGTTTCCCGCTTTCTATCTATAACTTTTTCCTTGTTCTAACTATTAAGAATAATGAGAGATTTCTTATCCTAATTACATTTGACGTCTGTCTTATCTTTTCATTAACTTTAACACCCTAAATTGTTGAAAGCTGTCCATATTTAATAAAATGCTAACTATACTGTAACTGATTCAGGAAGAATAAACAAGGCTTCTAGCATCATATATGCAAGGTACTAAATTACTAAGCTGTGAAGGCATTACTATAAGAGGAACTTACAAAATAAGATAAAAGTCCAAGGAGATTCCTTTTTTAGCTTCTTCTTCCATCAAAGGCATACGTCGACGAGCATTGCGTAATTCTTTTACACTACCATTGGATCTATCTTGTGAGCCAGACTCTTTGGCCATGTCATTAGATTGGTTTTCTAGAATGGATACAAGTCTTTGGAGATCACTAGCCGCTTGTCCATAGTCTCGTATCATCTCATGTAAGGTGGCTCTTCTAGAAACTGCCTGTTAGAAGAAAATCGGAAACAAAACTACTGAGGATCTAATTTTAAGTAAAGAATAATTCAGTGCTCTGAAAAGAAAAAAAAATTACATAAGAAAATTCAGTGCTCTTAAAAAATTACAAAAGAAAATTCAGTGCCAAAAGAAACAGACTATTCATACTCATACAATGGTTCTCATGAACAATAACTAGTAGGGCTCAGGATGACCACGTACGAATACAGGTAACATTTAACAGAATACCTTGATTTCTTGAGAAAAATTAGGAAAGCCACTATCAATTGGAATATCAGATATTTAGGTTTCAGGACTTAAGTTGCACCCATTGTAGATTGAACAGATTACGTTTGGCACTATTAATTGGAATATCAGATATTTTTGTGAGCTCTAGCAGTCACTGATAAAAAATGAAAAAAGAACTGCAGGTTTTCTTTCTTTTAAAGTAAAAAGGCAAATGAGTACAATGATTTTTATTTATTTTTTGAAATATTTCCAATAAAAATATCAGACTTTACTGATTTTGTCAAATTTTAATGGATTGGTATGTTGATATCTACTAATTAGAAATAGGGTAAAAGAAAGGGTCTTTGTGACAAGAAAGCCTATCATCCCCTACTAGAGCAATTGACAGAGGCTTTTCCCATCATTAAAGAGGAAAGAGCAAATTCATTCTTAGTTTACCCACACATGCTTATGCTGTATTCACTTTGAAATGAACTTTCATGGCATACCTTTACATAATTGCCATCAAGAGCTATGGCAAGACTGCAGTCTGCAATGGCATCAGTAATTTGACCCAAAGCTTGGTGTGCTGCAGCGCGGTTGCACAAACAGATAGCTGAAAACGGACGAGATCCCATATTGCTAGATAAAGCAACAGTATAATGCTCCACTGCTTCTGTATAGCTTCCTGATCTAAATGCTTCATTGCCTGCATTCTGTTTTTAGAAGAGCTGTGATTAACTCAAATGCTCAAAACTATCGGCATTGGCATTATCATCATACTGATAGCTAACTCAAATGATCACGAACAGTTATGAACACTAGGCCAGAAAAAAGAAAAAAAACACTTAGTTGTAAGTTAAAAATCATTAAAATAAAAGATGACTAAACTGCAACCAACCCGTACCAATAGTAAGCTTCCACCAAATAAAGGAGTAAACCATTTGATGAACTATCCACAAAAAAATACTGCATTTTAGGAACTCTCTGACCGCATACAGCGTAAGCATTTATTTCCTTTCCTACTTTGGATTTCAGGGGACATAGTTATGCTCTGCGTGGTCAGAGAGGTTCCAAACTGCAATGATATATTAAATTCATACCAAACTTCGATTATTACTGGAAAAGACCTAACTTAGTTTACTATTTTCACATTTCCAGTATTTAGAGAATATCGAATAACCAGAAAATTTTTCTGCCATGTCCTTTCTGGTAAGTCTCCCTAGTGACCCTAATATTTATCATTTTCATCTTCCAGAATGAGGAATTCTTGTCATTGTTGATCAACTTGGACTAATACAAATATAAACCATCAAGTGAGAGATGCTATATGCATATATGGATTAGGATCCGAGGCACAAGATTTTGACACACGTTTTTGTGGGGCGCACTCCGTAATGTACTTCAACGATCCAACTGTCTATCTTTTCTCTTACCTCAATCAAATGGTAGAAAATTTGTGGCTGAAGTTGTGTCTAAAATGTAGTGCCATGGATCCATCCCCATATGTGTGTGTGTGTGTGTGTGTGTGTGTTGTGAATGGAATTTATCCTAATGAAGGTTTGATATCAATCTTCTGTTTTACACCATTCAGAATATGCTCAAATTGCATGTTTCACATTGAGACTACTCACAACAACAACAACAACAACAACAAAGCCTTTTCCCACTAAGTGGGGTCGGCTATATGAATCCTAGAACGCCATTGCGCTCGGTTTTGTGTCATGTCCTCCGTTAGATCCAAGTACTCTAAGTCTTTTCTTAGAGTCTCTTCCAAAGTTTTCCTAGGTCTTCCTCTACCCCTTCGGCCCTGAACCTCTGTCCCGTAGTCACATCTTCGAACCGGAGCGTCAGTCGGCCTTCTTTGCACATGTCCAAATCACCAGAGCCGATTTTCTCTCATCTTTCCTACAATTTCGGCTACTCCTACTGTACCTCGGATATCCTCATTCCCAATCTTATCCTTTCTCGTGTGCCCACACATCCCACGAAGCATCCTCATCTCCGCTACACCCATTTTGTGTACGTGTTGATGCTTCACCACCCAACATTCTCTGCCATACAACATCGCTGGCCTTATTGCCGTCCTATAAAATTTTCCCTTGAGCTTCAGTGGCCTACGACGGTCACACAACACGCCGGATGCACTCTTTCCATCCAGCTCGTATTCTATGGTTGAGATCTCCATCTAATTCTCCGTTCTCTTACAAGATAGATCATAGGTAACGAAAACGGTCGCTTTTTGTGATCTTCGCTAGATTGCTCCGGTCATTAGTGTGGATAAGTATATAAATGGATAGAGATAGGAAAGCAAACACAAGATGTACGTGGTTCACCCAGATTGGCTACGTCCACGGAATAGAAGAGTTCTCATTAATTGTGAAGGGTTTACACAAGTACATAGGTTCAAGCTCTCCTTTAGTGAGTACGAGTGAATGATTTAGTACAAATGACATTAGGAAATATTGTGGGAGAATGATCTCGTAATCACGAAACTTCTAAGTATCGGAGTGTGGTGTCGTCTTGACTTGCCTTATCTGTCTCATAGGTAGATGTGGCATCTTCTCTGGAAGTACTCTTCCTCCATCCAAGGGTGGTATCTTTAACTGGTGGAGATGCACAAGGTAATGTATCAATTTCACTTGAAGCTTACTTGTAGTTTCAGGCTTGGTCAAGCGCGATACAAACCATGTAGTAGGAGTCCCCCAAGTCGCCGAGCTAGGGGGTCTGCTGAAAGAGGTGACAGACAAGGTAAGCAATCAGAGCTCCGACTGATTGTTCACCTTCTCCCCATCTTGCAGCAGCATGAAGGATAAAGAGAAGAAAAATGAGAAGAGATGATATGAGATACTTTTGCTTTTGAAGAAGTAACTTTCCACAGGCTTATTCTTGAACTGAGCTGGAGGGTTTTCTGGTTTCCTCCAGAGTATAAGGCCGACTGAAGAATTTGAGGGTCAAAACAAGTCCATCAAATCTAGAGTACGTTCCACCCTGCTGATATGGGATACTTTTGCTTTTGACAGAGTAATGGATGTATCGGCACGTGTGCTGTTACGCTTGTCTCCACATGCTTCCTTGTATCCTTCGCACTTGCCCTATCTGTTCCTCAAGCAGATGCGGAATCTTCCCTGGAAACATAAGATGTTGAAGATGAGTACTCGAGAGCAATGCCAGGTAAGTAATCAGGTAAGGGGTTCCAGGCAGTCAGTTCCTGGCTGGAAGCTTGATTCCAAGTGCTGACTGATTGCTCTCTTTCTCCTTGTCTTGCAGGTAAAAACAAGGCCAAAAGAAAAAACAGGGAAAAAGCATGATATGGGATACTCTTGCTTTTAACCCTGATGATATGAGATATTCTTGCTCTAGTATAGCTTGTTTGCAGAGGTATTATCGGGGGGAAAGAAAGCTGAATATTTCGAAAGGCTTTGTTGGGAGTGCCCTCTCAGATATGATGAAGGGTTGAGCATTTTTGCAGGTCTGCCTGTCCGTTGGGGATGGAGGTCGACATATATAGGAGTCTCCCTAACAACAAGTAGTAATGCTATTCCTTTACCCTGCTTGGTCATAGCACGGTAGTGGGAGCTGCCAGTTTCACATGTTTTAACTATTTCAGAGCACTTTGAAAAAGTGGTCTGTGGTATCTGGCTCTCGAGATTCGGAGAACGATGCCTCTTCGATTTTTGAGAAAGCAATCATGTTGGGGGTCTGACTCTCGAGATTCGGAGAGCAGTGTCTCTTCGATTTTTGAGGAAGTAATCATGTTGGGAGTCTGGCTCTCGAGATTCGGAGGGCGGTGCCTCTTCGATTTTGGAGCAAGCAATCTTGTTGGGAGTGTTGTCTCGAATGTGAGTAAAGGTTGGACATGTTTGCTAGTCTACCTTGCCACGAAGCACAAAGGTTGACACATAGGGACTTTCCAATTATCCAGCAATGGTACTGTTCCTTTACCCTCTCTTCGATTTTGAGAAAGTAGTCATGTTGGGAGTCTGGCTCTCGAGATTCGGAGGACGGTGCCTCTTCGATTTTGGAGCAAGCAATCTTGTTGGGACTGTTTTCTCGAATGTGAGTAAAGGTTGGGCATGTTTGCTAGTCTACCTTGCCACGAAGCACAGAGGTTGACACACAGGGACTTTCCAATTATCCAGCAGTGGTACTGTTCCTTTACCCTTGTGGGTAATAATACGGTAGCTAGACCTTCAAAATTTATGTGTCTAAACTTTGTTAGTGCTGTTTCTTTGCTATTCTTTTACCTTTCTTGGTCAGAGCGATGTAGTGGGAGCTGCAAGCTTCACGTGCTCAACTTTGGCAGAGAACTTTGGCAAAGTGATCTGTGGTACCCATGAGTTATTGTTGCGTGTGGGAAGTGGGTGATTGAACAGTAAGATTCATGTGCTTTCTACTTCACCAGAAGTCTTCGACAGAATGCCCATAATTTCTGCAAAGCTGAGTGTGCGTGTGACAGGTGCTGACAAGGCTAGAAAAGTAGGTGCCTCTTTGATTTCTGAGATCGGCCCTCGTGGTCTCTGAGCAGCCCAGCTTTTGAGAAAGCGAGCGCCTCTTCGATTGATTCGGAGAACGGTGCCTCACCGATTTTTGAGAAAGCAATCATGCTGGGGGTCTGGCTCTCGAGATTCGGGGAGCAGTGTCTCTTCGATTTTTGAGAAAGTAATCATGTTGGGAGAGTGGCTCTCGAGATTCGGAGGGCGGTGCCTCTTCGATTTTGGAGCAAGCAATCTTGTTGGGAGTGTTTTCTCGAATGTGAGTAAAGGTTGGGCATGTTTGCTAGTCTACCTTGCCACGAAGCACAGAGGTTGACACACGGACTTTCCAATTATCCAGCAATGGTACTGTTCCTTTACCCTCTCTTCGATTTTTAAGAAAATAGTCATGTTGGGAGTCTGGCTCTTTAGATTCGGAGGACGGTGCCTCTTCAATTTTGGAGCAAGCAATCTTATTGGGAGTGTTTTCTCGAATGTGAGTAAAGGTTGGGCATGTTTGCTAGTCTACCTTGCCACGAAGCACAGAGGTTGACATACATGGACTTTCCAATTATCCAGCAGTGGTACTGTTCCTTTACCCTTGTGGGTAATAATATGGTAGCTAGACCTTCAAAATTTATGGGTCTAAACTTTGTTAGTGCTGTTTCTTTGCTATTCTTTTACCCTTCTTGGTCAGAGCGATGTAGTGGGAGCTGCAAGCTTCACGTGCTCAACTTTGGCAGAGAACTTTGGCAAAGTTATCTGTGGTACCCATGAGCTATTGTTGCGTGTGGGAAGTGGGTGATTGAACAGTAAGATTCATGTGTTTTCTACTTCCCCAGAAGTCTTTGACAAAATGCCCATAATTTCCGCAAAGCTGAGTGTGCGTGTGACAGGTGCTGACAAGGCTGGAAAAGTAGGTGCCTCTTCGATTTCTGAGATCGGCCCTCGTGGTCTCTAGGGAGCCCAGCTTTTGAGAAAGCGAGCGCCTCTTCGATTTCTGAGATCGGCCTTCGTGGTCTTTGAGCAGCCCAACTTTTGAGAAAGCAAACGGCTCTTCGATTTCTGAGATCAACCCTCGTGATCTCTAAGCAGCCCAACTTTTGAGAAAGCAAACGCCTCTTCGATTTTTGAGCAGGCGCCTCTTCGATTTCTGAAGCTCCGTCGAGTGCAGATTTTTATAGGGGCTGGCATTAAGTTCCAAAGCACACTTGAATCTCCACCAGTAGAAGCTTCATTCTTGCACTTCTAAGATCTTGATTTGTCCGACCTCTTCTCTCTTCAACACCTTTGAAAATGTCTGGCCCCTCCGACCGTCGTTTTGACTTGAACCTTGTTGAAGAGGCAGCCCCGCCTTCTCCAGACAACATATGGCGCCCATCCTTCGTCTCCCCAACTGGTCCTCTTACCGTTGGGGATTCCGTGATGAAGAATGATATGACCGCTACGGTGGTGGCCAGGAACCTTCTCACTCCCAAAGATAACAGACTACTTTCCAAACGGTCTGATGAGTTAGCTGTTAAGGATTCGCTGGCTCTCAGTGTTCAGTGTGCAGGTTCTGTGTCTAATATGGCACAACGCCTATTTGCTCGAACCCGCCAAGTTGAATCATTGGCGGCTGAAGTGATGAGTCTCAAACAGGAGATTAGAGGGCTCAAGCATGAGAATAAACAGTTGCACCGGCTCGCACATGACTATGCTACAAACATGAAGAGGAAGCTTGACCAGATGAAGGAAACTGATGGTCAGGTTTTACTTGATCATCAGAGATTTGTGGGTTTGTTCCAAAGGCATTTATTGCCTTCGTCTTCTGGGGCTGTACCGCGTAATGAAGCTCCAAATGATCAACCTCTGATGCCTCCTCCTTCTAGGGTTCTGTCCAGTACTGAGGCTCCAAATGATCCCCCTCCGGTGCCTTCTCTTTCTGGGGCTCTACCGACTGCTGAGACTTCTCCTAAGCAACCTTTGTGAAGGCTCCCTCTTGTGTGTTTATTTTGACTCATGTATATGTACATATTTGTAGCTTATCGGGGATATCAATAAATAAGCTTTCCTTCATTTCAACGTATTGTGTTAAATACACCAAAGCCTTCTTCGCTAAGTTCTTTGAATTTTCTTTTGTTGAAGCTAATTGATCCAACACATACTATACATGATATGTTAAGCACATAACCATAGATAGCATCTATCAGTTGTCTACCAATCCTCCATCCAAATGAGAAAATAAATTAAAGCAAGACTGCATACCTTGTGGCGTAATAGTTCACGTATTGTGACAGCCAATGACACGGATGATTCCAGTTTCTTACTTGCATACCTACATAATTAAAGTTGTAACTTAAATTTTAGTAAAAGGAATGCCCTGAAAAATCTGGAAATTTTAAAAGTTAAGCTGCATGGAAACTTGTGTATTACATCTCTTTTGTAGATCCCACTTTTTCTAGCTTCTCAAGTAAATCAAGGGCTGCCTCAAGCCTTCCCAAATGAAAGTGAGACTTGGATATGAAGAACCACCTCCACAACTTAACTTGATAAATTTCAAGTCCAGAAAAATTCCTTTCAGCAAAAACCATACTCTGCTCACACAGACGAATTGCCTCTTCATACCTCCTCAACTGCAAAATGCCACAAGATATATAGACTGAGACCAAAACTTGGGTTTGAGAGAAGGTAACCACCACTATTGGGGGGAAAACGCAAAAATAGTGGTAACAGAAGGGGACAAACATATAATGTACACAAGCACCAACCACCGCCACTCTAACTGATTTAGTAAAAGAAACTAACTAAAATATATAAATGCAGTAATATGGCACTAAGCACATACCAAACACAAAGCCTCTGCTTTCATTTCAAGTAATGTTTCTGAGCATGAGCTAACTGACAAGGCCTCAGAAATTAGCTCTAATGCAGTGAGAGCTGCATCAGTATTTCTCTGGTCCAGCAGCTTGATAGAACGATTTGTATACTCAATCACTTTCTGCATAGAAGGAAACCACATAACTTGCTGTCACATTGTTTTGTTTATAACAAATGCTTGAGAATCATAAGACTTCCTATGCATGCGAATACATGATATTGGTTAAAGTAGATACAAAGGCAACAATCAATATAATACTAAAAGATATAAAACTACATAAACAGCAATGTAACATTGTGACACAAAACAAATGCAGTACCTGAATCTTTTGTAGGCCATCAGCAGAATTTATTACAATTCTTCGGTCCAAACATACACCGTTTACTGATTCGGAACACTTATTGAAGTACTGCTTTGCATTTTCGACTTCACCGAGCAGAAGATGGCAACTAATACCAAAAATAGGAAGCATACTCAGACCATACAACACATTAAAGTAGCAATGCATTTCAAGAGCAAAAGCACACTAATAATGCAGCACTATATACATTGAAATATGCATATATGAAAAAATTTAGCAAACAATGTAACTAATACCAAAAATAGCAAGCATATTTAGATTATACAACAATATTAAAGTTGCCATTCACTTCAAGAGTAAAATAACACAGCACGAAATATGCACATATGACTTATTTTTTACCAATGTAACTATAACCTTGGGACAATATATGTTAAGTACAGGGTAAGCAAGCCATAATCCATATCCACATATGGCTTGCAAAAAAATAAATAAATAAATCAGATCACCTAGGCAAAAAAAAAAAAAAAAAAAAAAAAAAAAAAAAAAAAAAAAAAGACAAACAGAATAGAAATTCACCAAGGATGAAAGGAAAGCAGACCAATCTTTGAAAAACATTTGGGAAAACATAAATCAACAAAATTAAGAGTAAAATATGAACTCATAATTCATAAGCATACAAAAGGAATACTTACTTTGCAGCTCTCATTTGAGCTTTGAGAAAGTTGGGATCTAGTGCAGTAGCCATCACACAGTCCCCTAAAGCTTCCCTTATCCTTCCAAGGCACATTCTTGTTGCAGCACGGTTGCTATAGCATAGCAAAAGAGGCTTAAGAGAGCATCCTGCTCTTTCATTAGAAGGTATAGAAATTATTCCCTGTGTGTAAAATTCTTCAGCTTTTGAATGATCTCCATTTTTATAAGCTTCATTTCCCCTGACAGAAACCAAAACCTTACACATGAGAGAAGCACAAGAATCATCTCCAACAACACATATAACTAATAATAATCACAGTAAAACAACCAAGGATCCAAGAAACCACATGAAAGATAATTTGTTTAAAAAAAAAAAGAAACTAGCTGTTAAATTATAATGCAAAGAGCACCTGATCCGCCATTTCTCACAGGTTTCATGAATAGCAACACTAGAAGAAACATGCACTTGCTTAAATTGTTCTTTTGCTTCTGATTTACCAACTACCTCCGTACATAAAGGCATGCTAGAGTGAGGGGTAAATAGGCCAGAAGATCCAAACTCAACATTTGAACTTGGAGTAATAATAAATGTTGCATGACCAACTTTTATCTTGTTTTTCTTTCTACGTTGTTGGCGCTTACCCATCATTGAACTACCTTGCACAGAAGATGATGCCAAAAACGTAAAGCATTTATCCTTTTCGGAACCCGAAGCAAAAAATGGTGATCTACAATCACTTTCTTGTTTCTCTATAGTTAATCCAATACCAGCTCTAGCTGTTTCTGAATCAGAACCTTTCCACAAACCATCACCGAAAAAACCTCCCTCACCATGATACGTCGAATTCTTCTCAATGGGCTCTTTACATATCTGATCAACCGTATAACCTAATCCACTTGCTGTAGCAGCCAAACCTTCACCTTTGGGATCTACAGGAACTGTTTCGCAGGGGTCAGCAGATATCACAGAATGTTCCCTTGAATGTGGATCAGCAACTCTTGTTTCCTCATAGGGAGAGAAATCCATGGGCGAGTAGCATCCAGAAGGTTCTGGGTTTTCTTGGGAACCACTTTCCTTAGGCACATGGTCTTGTCGTGGCCATGGCTTACTCATGGAAGGTTTCTTTGACTTTCCCCTTTGTTTCCTTGATCTTTTGTCCCTAAAGGACCTACCCTTCGCACCACATTCTGAAGTTTTATTTAATTCAGGAAATAAATTTTCTCTGAGACAGGAAGGATCGCAAAATGACCTCTTAAAGTCTTCAAGGCACACTCCAAATCCATCTGTAGTGCCAGTAAAACTAACATCATCTTTCTTTTTTACTCCATCCACAGAAGCTGCTTCAGAAGCACAACCCTTGGGTTGGAAGCCAAGACCAACTGATGAAAATGAACATGTTGCTGATGCTGCATCTATATTCGGGAGTGTATTATGATTGACTTGACATTTGGTGAATTGGCCTGCCTCAACACTCTCAGCACTTCCTGCAGATTTAAAATCTTTGGAACTAGAAAGTCCTATTGTGGCACCCTCCATGTTACCATCACTTCCAAATAAGAAATGGTTTTGGCCACTATTTTCATGATTATCTTCATTAGTTCTCTCAGAGGCAATATAAGGACTTCCTGAACTCTGACAGAAAGGACTACTGTCTGAATTTGTCTTGAAACCTCCTAAATTTTCACTACTCAGTTTCATTGTATCTTGACACTTGGCTTCCATGCATTCAGTATAACTGCTGCTTCTAAATACAAAAAAGGCGTTCTCTTGATCCTTATTTAAGATGCAACTCTTCTCAGCATGAAATTCAAAAGGATCAGCTTCCACTTTCTCTAAGTCTGTTTCACTCTCTACTTTCAGCTTTCTGCCAACATCAGAAGCCAACTTGTCCAGATTTCCACTAGGTTTTTTCTTTTCCATATTTGAATTTAAATTAGAAATCAAACTAGAACAAAACACGAAAGGAGCAGAGCCCACATTGTACTCTACTTCACTCTCTAATTTCATTTCCCCCCTATTATCCATGCTCGGTTTCTCCACATTTCCATCACACTCTTGCATTTCTGGATTTGAATCCAAATTCAAATGCAAACCCAAATCACTACTATTAGAATCAAAAGCAAAATCCATGTTATCAACCTTCTGACATTCTGTTTCAGTATCTGTTTTTGCATTCCACTTATCTTCAGAAATCTTTCCTCTCACATTTTCACAAAATTCTCTCTTCTCACCGCACAAAAGCGATCCCAGATCATTGTTCTTTGCACCGCACTCAAAACTATCACTCTCAACCTTATCAAACTCTCTTCCATTTCCGACATCCATCTGCCCCCTCTCATCACAATTCAAAGTTTTCACTCCTTCCCCTTTATCCAAATTATCATCACAACTCGAAGTTCCCGCTACCCCATCACTCCCTCTTTCCGCATTATCCACATTTCTCACTATTCCATCACTCTCTCCATCCCCATTATCCAAATTCTCAACCCCACTCTTAGCACCAAACACAAAACCCACACCCCCACAATCGCCAGTCGAAAAATTAAACCCATTAGAAGCTCTAGTAGCATCACTTACCGAGCAAAACGGATTGACCCCCGGCCCGCTCTCGGCCGACCCAGTTCTGGACCTCGAATGCTGCTTCCTCAGCTTCACCAACCTCGGCCGCGACCGAGCCGATCGCGACGGCACACTCGGACCGAACTGACACTTACTCCCATTGCCGTCTGAAGCACCGAGATTGAAAGTAGAAGAGGAAGGCATGTCGGACGCAGGAGCAGAATTTTGAGGAGCAGATGAGGGTTTGGGCGGCGGAGAGGTGACCGGAGGCCGGACATCAACTGCCGCCGGCGACATTTCCTGGGAGGTGGAAATTTAGGGTTTCTGGAATTGGCAGAGAGATTCGTTTCGTTTGGAAATGATATAACTAATTATGTTAATTTATTGGAAATTTGGGTTTTACAGAGTGAGAATTGTTGAGAGAGAAAGAAGAGGGTTTTTTTTCTGGTCGGGGTTTTCTCTCGAGTGAGTCGTGCGATAGCTTCCAGGAAGGAATTTAATTTTGGTGACGTGGTGACTTTTCTTTGGCCTTGGAATTTGGTTGAAATGGCCACGTTTAATAACACCATTCAATATTAGAAATTTTTAGTTGTGACGGAAAGACGGATGATACACCATGTGTTTTTATGTAAGTAGTAGAAAATTTAAATTTTTAAGTTATTAACCTTTTAACATACATATCAAACCATTTATATAAGAACACGTGATGTACCATTTCGTGTAACGATCATACTTAAAAATCTCCATTTAATATGGCCCCAAAGGGGAATATTATATTGACTTTTAGCCACAATTAATGAATGTTTATGTATTTTTTAAATTTGATTCCAATAGCTCTCACGTGCGAGACACGAATAAATTCGAAAACATAAGAGCTCAAAAAATCCTAATTTGGGAGCGGCAAGAATTCACTTATTTGAAAAATACTATAAATATTGAAATATATTACAAATAAGTATATGTGCAAATAGTGCGTAAATTATTAATTTTGGGGCTTAGTTTAAGAGATTTTTTTAATTAAAAGTAAGAAAAAAACAGAACAAAATGCTAACTATCGAGTGACCCAAATATAAAAGCTCTAAACTGGTGGAGAGGGAAGGAGCCTGGCATGGAGGGAGGTAAGGCCTAGTGGGGGCACATGCCCCCTCTTAGCCCTCTTGTTTCATTACAAATTATTCAATTAATCATGTGCGGATTATTCAATTAATCATATTAAAATAGTGAAAATGCTCTTTTAGTTTTTAAATGCCCCTCCGTCTTGTATATTTTTCTCATGCACTAATGTCTAAACCATGTTGAGTTGCATGTACTTGGTTAATTAGTACAAATGAGCATTAGATTGTTAACAATTAAAGATAAAATTAGACAATAGAGTAATAAAATTAGGCATTTTGTAATTAATTTTTTCAACATTTGTAAAAGAACTAGCTTTATTTGTCCAAAAAAGGAGCTCAAATTTTTTAAGATGCCCCCTCTTAGTTAAATTTCTGGCTTCATTCTTGGAGCCTGGCAAACCGGCGCTCCAATGTTGGTGGTGGTGGCCTTTGGTTCTTGGGTGGGGTGGGTTGCAAAACCTTCCCTTCAATCTGTAGTCTTGGCTACTCTTCTCCTCCACCAAAACCCAGACTTGGGTGGACCTTGGAGGTCCTCATAGTCACTTACCCGAGCTTCCGGGTGGTCTTCGGACCACCCTTGTTCATTTATAGATCTGCATCTGAACATAACAATGTGAAAGATTGTTGCCTACCACATGTTAACAAATAAGAAGAGAAGAAAAAGGATTTGTGTGAAATGACTTCATTGTTGTGGTGTTGAACCCACAACTCTGCAGAATAGTGTTTATTGTCTTCCTCCCCGCCTTAACTATTGCAAACGCTGATGAATCCCTAAGTTTTGTGGAGCCACTCCTTTAGCCAATTCAAGTCGTACCCAAGCTGAATTTCAATGATTTTGGCCGCTCCCGCACCAGCTCTCGCTTTTGGAGCATAAATTAGCAGTAAATTGAAGCTCTAGTGCTTCACAGCCTCTTGTTGGGATCAAATTTGGTGCATCGCCGTATAAGGTGGAGATGCACAAAATCGAGTAACCATAAGTGGTGTGACGGTTAAAGGCTTTCTAACAATTAAATTAGTAAGCAATGTAAGACTTAAGCAGTGGGTAAAAGAATAAGTATGTGATAATTACGTACCAGAGATGAACCCTAGAAGATATATTTATATTAGTCGAGGGTGAGACCTTTTAGGATAGGAATCCATATTAAACTGAGCGAATTTCAGAGGATATTTAGAAAGTAAATATTGCATTCTTTTAGGAGTGTGATTACTTGCGTCACATGCCAATCCTTAGATTGTAAGGACTCCAAGAATAGGAAACTTGTTGATTCATTGCTGGATTATGTTTTCTTATCTTGTGAAACAAGCATGACCAATCTTAGCGAAGTCACCGGACTTTGCCCACTAATTTTGGAATAAGATGATGGTGGCATCGTTGCTATGTTTATTCAACTATGCAATGGAGGTTGTCGAGTCCATGACCAAATTTCCAAAGTATTAACCAAATTTCTGAAGTATTAGTACTTCGATATGCCTTACTTTGACCTTGAAAAATTGTGGTCCACAATTGCCCTTAGCTATGTATCTGAAAAGACTTGTTCCCCTTGAAGAGTGATAGTTATCCAAAGACCATGCCTTTCGGAGTAAGTCGAATGTGCGGTTTCGAGAATCGTGGCGTGTAGACAGCAATGACAAGGAATGTCATGTTGTTTGTGCACATTTAAGAAGGGGCAGCTTTTTGCATCACCGAGTGACTTCAACTCTCGAACACACAAATCTCTAGATGAGACTTCTCAAATTCGGCTGTGAGATTTCTTAGCAACTTCTCTTTAAATAGCTCACACTTGGTTCTATTTTTCCAAGTCATTCCTTCTGAGTTCTAAGCTTTGACATAGAGCCTTCTTGCTTCTTTCATGTCTTAGACTTCTAACCCAATCTCCACTTTAAACCTTCGATGATTAGGATATGTAACCAACAAAATTACCACATCCACATTTACTCTCGTCGAGAAAGATCAAGTGAGATAGGGATTACCCACAACCTTTCAATAGCTAAACATGTTTCCCTTAAAAGGTTGTGCAGCCTCCATACTTTGTTCCGTAACCAAAAGCAACATCCCCTTGCTGTCTTCATGTGTGGGTTCAAGTTAAGAAAAATGTTTTATGACCCTTGAAAGGATTCTTCTTCATTGGAGCCTTCTCAACTCTCTATCGATGCAGTGTTCTTCTTGATTGGCCTTACGACATATTGAACCTCATCATATTTGATAATGCTAGCCAAGTCGGCCCCTCTAGTATCCTTAAAGCAGTTTTGGTATGTAAAGGCTCCCCATGGCAATAGGCAATTCAATCCCTTTAAGTGAATAATAACTGTCTTTAATGAACTGTAATTGCAATTGCATCTCTACCTCTATATTAAATAGCCTAGGCAATTCGTATTAAAATATTAGTATTTTTTATTATAAAAAAATAATATATTTTTAATTTCGGATAGGATTTTTAACCAATCTCATCACGCCATATGTCATTATTCGAAAGTACAATTTTTGTCGATAGATTTCAATAAGATTTCTACCTAATTTTGTTGCGCCATGTGTCATTACCTATTTAGAATCGTTGAGTATACATTTCCGATAGATTTTTAACTAATCTTGTCACATAATATAACACTGTCTATTTAGATCTTTGAGGATAGATTTCGATAATAATTTTTACGAATCACAGCATGCCATGTGACATTATCTACAACCTAATCCTTTCTTTTTTCTCCATATAACCCAACATCACACACCAAAATCAAAATCTCTCAAAATCTCTATTCTTCTTCATAGTTTTTAAATCTTGAGTTCTTACAATATCTTCTTCAAGGATTTGTAGGAAATTGATAAGTAAGAGAAATAATTGTTTAAGTAAGAGGAAGAAATGTTCAATCTCTAAGAGTGAGAAAATAAGATGGAAGAGGATGATGATGAGGAGCGTAGAAGGAGAGATGACGAAGCAAGGAGCGAGAGAGCCTTACATTCTCGTTGAGTCATCCAAGCTGTGGTTGAGATCTCCAAGCCCAGGCATTCTGCAAACATTAATAGAAGCAGGCAATGACGAGGTAAGAATCTCTTAGACGATTATTTTGGTCATAACAGTGCATTCTTTGATGTGTACATTAAACATTGTTTTAGAATGCAACAACATTTCTTCAACAAAATCATGATTGATGTTTGCAACCATGATTATTACTTTGTGCAAAAGAATGATGCTTATCATGCTTTTAGTGTCATGGATCTCCTTCCTGAGCAAAAAATTATTGTTGCCTTGCAGATGCTTACATATGAATCATATGCAGACCAAGTGGATGAGATAACAAGGATAGGGAATCAACCATTATTGAGTCGGTGATGAGATTTTTCTTTGCAATCGAAGCTATCAATGCCGAAGAGTACCTCCAGAAACCCACAACAATGGACCTACAAAGGCTTTTAAAGAATGGTAAGATGCAAGGTTTTCCTAGCATGATTGGAAGCATCAACTGTATGCAATGTACCTGGAAAAACTGCTTAAGTGCATGATAAGGAGCTTATGGAGACAGAAAAGAAGCCAAAAGTATCGTTTATAGGTGACGACATCATTTGATACATAGATTTGGCATGCTTTTTTTTGGTGTTCCAAGAGCTCAAAATTAACTCAATGTCCTTGCCCAATCCCCAGTGTTCAATGAGGTCCTGCAGGGAAGAGTTCCTCAAGTCACATATATAATCAATGGAACCGTACACTCAGGAGCATACTACTTAGTAGACGACATCTGCCCAATGTGGACATCATTTGTCAAAATAGTGTCACGTCCACAAAGGGAAAAATAAAAACACTTCACAAGATGTCAAGACCCGTAAGAAGGATGTTGAGCATTGTTTTGGTATCCTCCAAGTTCATTGGGCGATTATTATAGGTGTTGCCATATTGTTTGATATAGAGGCGCTTCGATTCATCATGATGACATGTATCATTTTCACAACATGATTGTGGAAGATGAGTATTATTATGATGTCATTGATGAATTTGAGCCAGACACGATGAACAATTCCAAAACACAGATATATTGTGCTCATGACGCCACTAAAGATCTGTGTAACACGAGCCTTTGGAAAGGGATGAATGTTACAATCAAATGCTCATTCAACGATATACTTCATTCCAATCTCCATACTATTACAAAACCCAGCAAAGTGACTTGATAGAGCACTTGTAGAGATTGAAACAAGCTTAATAAACTTAAAAACAAGCTTGTGGTGGAAGAAGAATGCTCTTAGTTTGTTTGGTGTGTTTTTTTTAAAAAGTTCATTTGGTTCATTTTTTTAATTTTATTTGGTGTGTTTTTTAAGTGCATTTAGTGTGTGTATGTTTTTTTTTTTAAGTTTATTTGGTGTGTTTTTTATGAGGTTTATTTGGTGTGTTTATGTTGTTTGAATAACAATGCTCTCAGTTTAAATAAGGTCCCAAATTAAATAAATACGAAATTACATAAAGTACTAAACTAAATAAATACAAAATTATATAAAGTACTAAACTAAATAAATACGAAATTACATAAAGTACCAAATTAAATATAGGGAGTTTTAACGAAAAGCCCACGGTACTGTTTACTTTAACGAAAAACCACATTTTAACACTAAAAAGTCAAACCTGGTATTATTCACTTTATCCTTTATTTTGTCCTTATCGTTAAAACTCAAAGTTTTCAAGCCATTTTCATTAGGTTTCCTTTAAATAAATACGAAATTACAACCCAAAGTGAAAGGAAAATTATGGGGCTCCGATTTTACAACAAATTCCCTAGTCATCACCTAACCAATTTTGTGGTGCTGGGCCATCTCCACTTGCTTCCTTGTCTCTTGCACGCCCCCTTCACACCACATCTGCCTTCTCCGAATCCCAAAAATATTTAGAATTTGGAGACATTTTTTCTACAAGTGTGTTCTTAATGTCACAATCTTGTTAAGCCATTCTTTATTCTCTAAGCATTTCCTTTTCTTGCCTAATTAGCTTTCCTTCTCTCATTAGCTTGAAACAATCTCTCAGTAGCCGCAACTTTTACCTCATATCTAGCCTTATCAACCTCATATTTAGCCACTTCCCAAGCCAAAGTCAATTCACCTTGGCGCTCAAGTTCTTCCATATATATTGCATAATCATTCCTGGAAGAACTCCTTTTTTTCTTTGAAGCCTTTGAAGGAAAAATTTTGTCCTAGCTAAGAACAAGTAAGAACATTTGAATACATATGCATACTATTAACACTTTAAAGTAGGCATTCATTCAAAAACAATTCATAAAACCCATGACTTTCAAAGCCTAGTATATGGTGAACCAATAAACTCTTTAACAACATTAAAGAAAAGTAAAGATTTAGAGTTTCTTTACCCTTGAAGCTCATCCTTGTTTACACAAGGGATTCACCCAAGTGGAGGGCCTTCAAGTCACCTCCAAGCTCCTTGGATATTGCTTGTGATTTCCTTCTCCTTTTGTGCTCCTTTGGTCCTTGAAGATGTAAGGAAATGATCTCCAAAAACACCAAAGATTTGGTGTCTCTAAGTCTCCACACCAAGGGTGAGGTGTGAAGATGAAATGGATGACTTAGAGAAGAAAAGATTGCTAGATGAATCTCCTCTAAGTGGCCGGCCTCCTTGTTCAAAAAGAGAGAATAGGTTTCACCTCTTTTCTACAAGAAAAACCCTAATGAGAAAAATAGTTATAAAGTTGCTTTTATAACACTTTTCTTAGGTGAGTGGCAAACTTGCAATTAAGCAAACTTTCACCATCTCCTCACCATGGCCGGCCTATATGTTGTGATTGGGCTTATTGCCCATTTTGTTTTAGTTGTCATACAACTTAAACATAATGGGCCTTATGGACCAAAACACTTTTGGGCCCCGAAACCCAAAACCAACTTAAAGCCCAATACGAACCTTTCGTAAAATTAATTAACTAATTAATTAATCTTGACCATTCTTCAATTAAACCATTTAATTGCATATCCATTTCATTCAATTTCTTCATTATCGCCTTACACGGTGTACGATCCATTAGGTTCCAATTAGCGAGGTAGTGGGCGATTGTTACTCTTAACGATCAATTGTGAATTGAAACCACATTTCAATTCTCCCTTTGATTAGTGTTGGCTAATCTTCAAGGCTTCCACAAACCATGAGTGACACCTAGCAGTATGTCATGGTTACCCAAGCTAAGTAGAAGTGGTTGGAGAACCTATCCAGTTACAACTACAATGCAATACGGTCCATCTCTAATACAATACTCTTAATCACATTGTTTAAGTGATAGTTTGTTTCATGTCTACTATCCAATGTGATACTTATCTATATGATTCCCTTGAATATGATTTGGAACAAACTTCCTAAGTCATATTCATATGCTTTGGCCAAAGACTTTAGAATCATATCTTAGAGTATTCTCCTTCCACCATGGAAGGTTAGAGATTCCTTGTTGTGCATTCATATGCCTACATGACTAGATCGCTTGACCCCAACAATGCCGTGGACACTCCGATGGAATGCCGTTGACATGATCAAAGATCAAGGACCTAACCATTAGACATCTATGATGCCTCAGGTTAAAGGACTACTTTGCATATTGCAATTTTCGAGTTCTTACATGACATGTATGTTCGAACTCTCTTTTGATCGTTGTTCAGTGTACTCGATTACTCTTTCGAGCACCTATGTGTTTGTCTTAGTGTCCAACACCAATGACTTGAGACTAGTTATACTCACGCTTGAGTCAACATAACACATACTAACCTTAGCGGATTGTCAATGCCCAATTGGCAATCCTATGGCTAGGAACGTTTTAGGAATGAACATAAGAGAATAGTTTCGATAATCTAACTCATTTAGATCACTTGTCTCTTAGATCAAATACATCCCTAGGATTCTCTTATTGCTTAAACACATGATACAATAAATAGTGATTAACAATAAGCTTTGCCCTTCATTAAACATATAAAAGTTTAATACATTAAGTATTCCAAAAAGCTATTACATCAAATGAGTGGCTTTGTGGGCATACTTCCAACAGCCTTCTTACCTTGAGGCTTGAATGGATGACGGGTTGGCCTCGACACTGCTTCAGGGGTCACTCCCGACACTTGTATGTGTCGCCTTCATGAACATGCGAGTCATTATCTGGCGTAGAGTGTAGAGAGGTGCTGTTCATGATAGCTTATGGACCGACATACACAATTATGTATTTAGGACAATCTTTGACAATATTCCAACACTCTCACTGGTTGAATGATTTGTTTCTGTTTTTGGCATTGGACCAAGCTTGTGATTGAAGTGTCTACAAAATGTAAGAGAAGAAAAAATTATAATCAAAGTAGTGAATGTAAATTGAAGTATAATACAAACAAATAAATAATATATTGTCACTTGATCCGCTAAATTTTCACCATTTTGAATATTAGTACTAGATTGTGCCAAGGCGTCTCTCCAAAAAGTAAATGATTGGTTAAGTATTCTCCATCGACTTATGAGAGATTGTTTCGTTCTTCTACCACCAAGCTTCTCGCAAAAAAAAAGGAATGAACCCAGCTAGAACACAATGTAACATCTTCAATCATCGATTGATTCGAATCTGCATCATTAGTAGCTTGAACCCAGCTAGAACACAACGTAATCTGATCATGAGTAGCTTTAAACACAAGCTAGAACCCAACTAGAACACAACGTATTTCAGTAGTAATTAGTATATTGTTCCATGGAGTTAAGGTCCAAAATATGGAAGAACTATTTGCTGTTATTCCATCTATTTATGCATTAAGTTCGAAGACATCTTCAATCATTGACCGATTTGAATCTGCATCATTAGTCATTTTTTTGCAAACAAAAGTATATGAAAACTTTGAGAGAAAGATTGGAATGTGGTTGAAAGTATTTTTTTATTTTTCTTATATAAAAAATTTTCATTAAAGAGAAAAGTCTCTAGTACATCTGTTACCAATACAATCAAAATGGAAACCAGGTAAAGCACTCGAAGGCAGACAATGGTCCCAAATGTGAGGCGAAGTAAGAGAAACCCCAAAATGCACCAAAGCATCCGTGACAAAGTTGGTTTCACGGAAGGTATGCCTCCACTCAACCCACCAGAACGAAGCATCAATAAACCGAGCCTTGTGAAACCCCAAAAATTTATTATCGAAGAAGAGAAATATTTGAAAAAAAAATATATATTGCGCTTATTTATCAAAAAGGTTTTTATATGAAGATAGTGAACGATATTACGAGTTCGTAGCACATTTCAGATTAATTTTCGGGGCTTAAATGAACTTTATGTGGAACTTTGAATTTAACGGATGAGAGAGTGCGACATGGCAAATGAGAAGTGGCTGATTTTCACGTGGCAGCAACTAGAGACGCCAACATTTGGATGAGAATGCTGAATTGTCGGAGCATTAAACTTGGAATCCAGGTAGCGGATATTCTCGAGGAATTGGTGGAATTGTATGACTACTTGATAACATGATTCAAAATTTCAAATGCTTAATTTCGTTAATATTTCTGCAAAAATATTATTGATTTGAAATGTCATTTGAATATTGTTTCATAATTATCATGAACGATAACTGTATCATGCATTGTGGACTCATTGGGAAATGATCGGTATAATTGAATAACTATGATCATTACATGATCATTTGTTGGAGTCCCAAATTGGGAAAGTATGTGATTTAAACTAAAAGTAGTTGAGTCCACTATTGGGGCACCAAGATTTATGTTCAACCCAAAGTGCACAAAATAAGGGAAGCCCTTTCGATTAGAGTCAGATAAAACGATCTATTCGGGTTTTGAATTTGGGACTGAGAGTTTGACAAGATGACTAAAGAAAAGAAACAAGAATATCTGTTAATTGGGTTAACATAATAGAATGAAGAGGAAACACTACATTCATGCATCATCATTGCCTCCAGTGTGTTAAATGCATTGTGGTTATTGCCCTATTGAGCTAGTAGCTCACCCCTTTATGAATTATTTGACAGGTGTTGAAATAGAGATCTGAAAACGTAGTCAACTTTCATGGAAAGTATAGAGGACTTTTTGTAACGTAAGTTAGAGTGTGACTGAAACGTTCTGATATATAAGAGATTTTCAAGTAATTATTTCTTACTATTTTCACTTTTATTCGCTCACCGGGCGCGAGGTTATTTATTCCACCGACCTCGAATCTGGGGTTGGACAAGCCTCTTTAATGAGAGTTTTAATCTTCCTCGAAACATCCCAATTACCCACCACTACTTCAATCACCACTTTGGAATCTCTCTCCACAGTTAACTTCCGAAAGCCCTTAGCCTTAGAAAGCTCAAGAGCTTCCTTTAAGCTCATTTCCTCTGCAAAAGTAATAGTAGCTCCATCAAGGTTGATGGATCCTGCTCCCACCACCTGACCACCACAATCTCTAAGAACAAAAGTCGCCGACGCTTTGTCATTGCACACTGAGCCATCAAAGTTTTGCTTAATCATATCCGTTTCTTAGGAGGCATCCATTTGATGTAACTGTTAGCATGACTCGAATCCACTCTAGACTTCTTATTGTTGGCGTTCGAAAAGGCCTTCCTAACACTACAGACAATGGCAGCCCCCTTGACATGGTTCGAAGAAACTCCCCTAAAACTAGATTATTCCTTTCAAACCAAATTTGCTAAAAAATAGAACACCTTTACTTAAATAAGATAAACCATCCTCCTCATTATAATTAAGAGTTTCCAACCAATGTTGAAAGTGATTATTCTTAAGGTGGAAGATAATGTTATAAGGTAATTATGGAAAAAAATTATAATTTTTTTTCAAATTTTTTTGATTTTTAATTAATGTTTAATATTTTTTTTTAAATTTTTTTTAACTTAATTAATTTGGATCATTGGATTAAAAAAATTTGAAATCCAACAATCCAGATTGTGACACATGGCCTAACGGTAATATATCAGATTTTTTTTTGATTTTTTTTTAATTAAAGTCGAAATACGTGTACCGTTGATTTGAAAATCAAACGGTCCAGATTGTGCCACGTCATATACCCGTTGAGAGATGTTTCAATGTTTCTTGACTTATAGAAATCCGACGATCTAGAAAAAAGAGCCGTTGGAAATCCAACAGCGTAGAAGAAGCTATGTTGCTCCCATCAACATTAACCGAGTTTGCTAGCTATTTAAGAGTGTCCTTTTTGGTATTTGGTTGTTTATTTGTTCACTTTGTATTTCTCTTTGACATTGACAAATATATGGCATGAGAAGTTAGCTTTTTTTTTTCATATATTTTTTAATTTTTTTTACACATGCACAACTTGGTGTAAACTGACACCATGTCAACTACCCTTTTCACTCACTGTTTTAAAATGTCCACATGTCAACAATCTAGAATTGCTATCAAAATCATATGGAATGTCTAGTTCTCCTTCAAGATTTTTCGTACTTGTTGGGACTTGAAACTAGACCTGTAAATGGATTGGATTTATCGGGTTTGGATCGGATTCAATCTGACTTGTTAAGTTAACGGATCATCCGAACCCAACCCGTTTCACTCGTTAACAATTATTATTATTATTATTTTTTCATAGAGTTTATTTTTTGTTGTTAAGACTTTACTAAAATTACTAAAACATCCTTAACTAACGGGTCCTAATGAGTGCTAACAGGTCTAACGGATTGACCCAAAATGACCCGTTATTTAACGGGTTGTTAACGGGTTCATCCGTTAATGACCTGATCAATTAAACATCCACCCAAATATTAAGATTAACGGATCGGATCGGGTTCAAAATGCCAGGTCTACTTGAAACAGCTTTTTGTTGTTAAAAAAATTCATGTCCTTTAAACATCAATTATGTTCCATAAAAATGATTAAAATCTATTTTCCGCTCCACTGTTGTAGTATTCAGTCTATTTCGTCAAAATGACGTCAAATGTACAATAATTTTGTCTATTGGCAACAATCATATCGTGAACGCGCTTCCAAGTAACCATTGGTCACATTTTCCAAAAAAAAAAAAAAAAAAAAAAGTAACCATTGGTCGCTTCGCAGATCCAGTAAACAACATCATTGTGACAAGAAATGCTGGTCATGCACAATTTTAACGGTACCGGTCAGGTCATGCAGGGTCGCGCATCCTTTTCGGTTTTGATGAGCCAGTACGATGTGAGAAATTTTTTATTGTTACTAAAATACGGATGGTATACCATATATTTTTATGTAAGTAGTGAAATTTTTTATTTTTAAGTTATTAACTTTTTAATACACTTATCCCACTATTTATATAGTGACACATAATGTATCATCTCGTGTGCCGATTACACTGAAAAATCTCTCCACGCAGATCATGTAATCAGACTCATCTGTACAACAACTCATTGTCCTAGTTTGATGGACAAAGAGTATCCCTTGGTTGTTCTGCTTGAACAATTGACTATGATCCATAAAAGTTTATGCGTATAAAGTTTATTGTACAAAAAGTAACGATAGTTTTGCTTCCTTTAAAAATTGAGATTAAGTTCAAGTTTTAAATGACATTGCAAAAAAATAAGCCAAATGTATAAAATAATAGTTGAGCCACTAACACGTGGTGTAATTTAAGGAAACGCTCATCACCTAGTAAGCGTGGTGAGCAAATTCGAACTCAAATTGAAAGAATGAAGGTGTGATCGGAGTTGGATTTTTCTTCTTCTTATTTTCCTTCAATTTTACTAGAGAGCCCATTAAAATGCATCATCGAAATAGCAGTTTGGCACAGCTGAAATTTAAAAAAAAAGCAGCTATGAAAAAAAGTTGGGGTGTAAAATGTGTTTGGTAATTGTAAAAATGAGTGATTCTTTTCGAAGCCCAGCGAAAATAAGCAGAAAAATGGAAGCATCATCTGCTTCTCAAACCCAATTATACCCTCTTTCTCCTTCTTGCTTCACTTAATATCTCAAGAAGCTGCCCCCAAACAACAAAATCCAATTCCAGATTAAAATTTCCATAGATTCAAAACCCAATTACCAAATTCAGCTAAACATACGAGTAAACCAATATTTGTGGCAATTATTTTTCGGAAATTGAAGACCACCACCGACAGAAAAAAGTAGCAAAGCGAATGGAGAGAGAGAGAGAGAGAGAGAGAGAGAGAGAGAGAGAGAGAGAGAGAGAGTTTGACTCTGACCTTGTTGCGGACGGCGGAGGATTGAGAAGAAAGGGAGGAAATGGTGAGGCGGAGAAGCTTGGAGAGTAAGGGTTGGAGGTTGGAGTCATCGCAGAGAGCTAGCCGAGTTAGCAATTGGTCCAGCATCTCTACTTTCTCTTCATCCCACTTTGTCGCAGACGCCGATGATGCTTCCGCCATTTCTTTCACATCCCCTTTTTTTCTTTGTTTTTTTCTGGGTTTTTTCAAAATTGATTGGATGGATTGGCTGATTGGAATCCGATCATGGAGTTCGAGAGATTCGGAAGCTCGGAATTTCTTGCTCTCTCTCTCTCGAGGATCGGCGATTTTGGTGATTGGGAAGGGGAGGGAACAGAGGGTTGGAGGGGAGGGATTTGGATCTTGAGCTGTGACCAGAAACTGATGAAGATCGTGGATGAAATTATAAATAAAAAATAAAATAATTATTATATTACATTTAATATTATACTTTTTAGTCATTTAATATAGTTACAACAGTATTATATAAAGTTTACCAAACAATTGAATATTGTTTTTTTTGTTAAAAGTATTTTTACAATAAAAGTAGATCTGACACTTAACTGCTTTATTTTACCGTTGATTATTTTTACAACACAACAAAAATAATTTTTTCTTAAAAAACACAACAATACCAAACTTGCCCTAAATCAAATCCGAAGGTATCAAACCAACCTAAGCAACGATCTAGTTCACTTCAAGTCACATTCTAGTATCTATAAATATCTAGAGCCAGCCGGAACCAAATCTATACCCACTCGACTACCAATGATTTCTCACCAGCTGTTGTCAACCACTCGAAACGTGTCCTATAAGGCAGATGACACGTTGAATTCAAGTTCTGACGCTGATCGACCAACGTTATTCAATACAAATATCAGACAAACAAGGCCCTCGATAAGTCTATAAACCATCTCTTTGCTCCCTAGTCTCCGAACAAGAAGGTAGTGAAAAACCAGACCAAAAAGCGGATCTCTTCTCTTCCTTCAAATTCCAGGTATCATATATATATATATATATTTATAAATACGTGTTCAATGCATATGTATGTGTGCATATAAAAGCAGATGAAATGTACCTCTGTTTGTTTGCTGAGAAAATAAATGAATCTTCCAGAAACATATGGTTGATGAGATTTCGCAGTTACTTGGGTTTTTGTTGTTTGGTAAGTTATTTGGTTCTAGTATTTGGGTTGGTTATGTTTTTTTTCTTTGATTTCCAGTCTTGTTGTCTGTTTTTTTGGCAGCCAAACAAACCATGATTGTGAGTTACCTCATCTGGATTTCACAGGATGCAGGTTGTAAGAGAATTAGGGAAAATGGAAAAAATTTGGGAAAGGGTAGGGAGTTAAGAAATTTTAATTCTAATAGGGGTTCAGTATTTCTCATTCAAAACTAACATATGTTGCTTAGGGTTTAGGATTTAGGGATTATCAAATTTGAAAATTAAATGTGTTGCGCACTCAAAAGTGAAGTCCTTGAAAATTTTATGAAGGGTACTTCGTCAGGAACGTCGATGTTCCTTTGGGTACGATTCATTTGACTGCATAGGCGTTCTGTCTCAAATGCAGTTTTTTTTTTTCCTTTGTTTTAGTCGGTGTTGTCCACTTATCTCATGTTATGTTTAAAACTCTTATTTTTTAATCTTCTTCTTGCACTTAATGATACACTAATTCATGCTTTATGCATATTTTTTTTACCTTTTGGACTTCCGTTCTATCTATTACACTTTGATCATATTCTCTGTGTATTCATGTAATTCTCCCATGCATCTTCTGATAGTAATGTATGCCACCCTTGATAAAGTTTTATCGTGGATTATTACACAACTGTGAACTTACCTGCTTCAAGATATATAGCTCCGCATGATCCTCCAGAATATCCTTGGACATTTCTTCCTCTCCTTTTATAATTCAATGACTGAATAATTATCTTGTCATTGTGGACTATCAGAATAACCTCTGAAATCTCCACAACTTGTTATTACTTGTTACAGTATAAGTGGCGCACTACACCACTTACTAATAGGGTACTTCAAGGTAGTTTACCAGTAATTCATTGTGCTCGACTATTATGGTTAGAAGAGAATATGGTGTTTGGATTATGGTAAAGAAGAGAATGCTGCTTAACAATGTGAGACCTTCTAGCCAGCTGTCTGTGGCTATAACAGTCTTGCTTGCTTAAAATGCTCTGGTGTTTAGATTAGTAATCTGTGCTGTAGACCGCTACTTTGTTCAACATAAAGGACTAACCATGGTTCAGATGGATCCTGCTGCTAACTTTGTCTGCAAAATGGTGTAGGAGTTGGTCAGTCTGCCAAGTTGTTGCGTCCCCTTACCTATTTAAAGCATCTACAATTTCCATGCCAATTCAGTGTGAAGTTTCAGTTTTTTTCGTACTTGCAAGTGTTTTTACTTCTCATGTGCTTGTAACTGATGTGTGGCCATATCTTCTTGCATAAGAAATTGTTGGTAATATGAGAAAACGTTTTTTTGGTTTGCTCCATGTTTCCAGATATTAAGGTTAGTATATACTTCATATTGTTCATTGGAGCCTTCCAATAACCGTTCTTTTATTAGGTTTCAAGAACTAAACTAGAAGAACAATTGCAAGATTTGATCCATCATGGAGTCCAAGCAAGATGAAGTTGTACATGGTATCTGCTTCCTTATCATGCATATTTCAAGCAATTCTCGTATGTAATTGTTCTCCAAGCATTAACATAACTAATAATAATGTTAAGCATGCAGTTCTGTTTAGGTTGTCAGCATCTGTCAAATTCCGGTAATTTCTAACATCTGAAGTAGGATTAGAGGAACTGACTTAAGACGGGGGCTGTCCTATATTTCTGGTTATGCTTTTAGATAAACTTTATGGAACTATGTCATTAACATTACAAAATAAGATCATGGCTTTCCTTATAGGTTGTTTCAACAGTTAAAATAGGATTAATCATGTGGCAAAGAATTGCACATTTAAACTACTCACATAGAAATGCCGCCTCTGTAGATATTTGCAGTTTTGTCATACTGAACTCGTCTTCCATGTTTCCTTTTTCGGTATCTGTTTGGACCAAAATTGAGGGAAAGTTGTGTGAGGCACATTCCAGGCCGAACAGTATCATATGATCATTTCCTATTAAATCCGTCATTTTCGCATTTGGCATTAGTTCCATATTAACCTTTGGTTGTTATTTTATAATATAGGATGACACTGAATTGTCTCTATTTTTACTTACAGTTGCAATTGTCTTTATTTAGGCTATGTGTTCTAGGATTCATATAGCCAACCCCACATAATGGGATAAGGCTTTGCTGCTATGTTGTTGTAGGCTATGCTTTCCTGAATTGTTATTGAACTGTTATTATTCTGTCTCTATTGGATTTTCTCACCATATATAATACTATTAGTTTTTTAATATTTGATGTCTTTTTCATGTAACTAGACTAATAAACATGCTAGCTTTCTTTGTTAAAGGTTTTTGAGATTTGACTCCAGATAAGAACGAAACCAAGACAAGGAATGAAGTAGCTGATTCCAATCTATCAAAGGCTGATGGAAGATATGTTTTGGAACCCTTCGCTAGTTCACTAGACAATAGAGTACAGCCTAACTTGATTGATTTGGGAGGTGGAATTAATCTCACACATGACGCACCTTCTGTTTATAAGGATGCAACTGCTGAAGTGAATATGGAGGCATCGATAACATCTGATGATGTTATGCGGGCTGGAGGCTTTGGTGCTAGAGATGATATTAGTAGTTTTCTTCCCGTTGCAAGTGATTCTACTGACTTTGAAGCCACAATACGTGATGCTCGAGGTTATGAAGAACCACAGGGAAATATCTGTAGGCCAGGTCTTGGCTGGAAAGAAGCTAAAGAAACAGAATAACCGTGTTGTTGCTACTGCTTGCCTACGCGCATGTAAGTTTGTTGCACTTTACATTTTGGTACTTTTTTCTTGAACTACTGAAGGACTAATATCTTGCTGAACATGTTACATAAATTTCAGTGTATTTAAGTTCGAGATTTTTATCCTTTTACTCTTTTAATTCTCTGATATTTTGTTCGAGTTGGAACCAACCAAGGAACAAAGCATACATAGGTTTCACAGTATGCTACGAACACGGTTCATTGGGCTGAATGCATTGTTCTACATACAACATGCAGTGACTGTACATTAAATGCTTAGAATTTTAGCGGACAACGAAAAGGTTCCCTTTGTTGCGTACTATGGAACTGGAATCTAAGAAGACTATACAGTTCTGTACATTATCGATCAGCTCTGAACATGTGAGGCACTTCCTGTGTGGGGTGGCTCAATCATTTTAATACCAGTGTCATAATATTAGTGGTTTAAAAGGCTCACCTCGGGGTGCGCCTAGGCAGTCTCGAAGGTTAGGCAGGTAGCTTGCTGCCTTTGTTTTCCAGGTGCGGCGTAAGGCGTTGCCGGAGCGCGCCTAGGCCGCGGAGGCACGTCTCAAGGCGTTCCAAGTGTTGTATTTTCCCATTTTTGCCTTTTTAAAAAAAATAAAATACCCAAACCAAAGTCATGCCCAGCCACAAACCTAAGTTGCAAAATCGTACCAGGGAAGAAGATGAAGAAGACAGACGGCGAGGGCTTTCTTTTTTCAATAATTTTTTTCTCTTTTAAATTTAAATAGTCTCTACTTTGTTAACATTTATTACCTCGCTATCTTTTTTTTATTCACTTTTATTTTTTATATTATTTATTAGATAGATAGATAAGCATCTTTTTGTGTTTATTATTTATAGATAAGCATATTTTTATGGATATTCTCATAACATTCCAACAAAAAAAAGGATAAACATCATATAATCTGTTACAGTCATATTTAGAATAGGAAAGTGATTGTGTAAATCCTAGGGAATCTGGGAATGTATCTTATATTCCTATTAGGACTAGATTATCTATTAAATGTTGTAATCCTAAAGGGAAAGGTTTTACCCTTTATACTACTATAAATAAAGGCACAATGGGGTGAATCAAACACACCTCACAATTAAATCAATCTCTCTTCTCCCTAAAGCTTGCCGCACCCCTCTCTCTCTAACCCTGGATCGCTCAATCAAATAGGCTTACAACACGTTATCAGCACACTCTTGCTAGAAGCTAAGGAATTGACGCATCGTTGGAGGAGGCTATCATCCACCCAATTCAAAGGTTTATTCGTTTTCCGCTAATTAGGTACGCTTAAAATAAAAGAAGATATTTGAAACGTCCACGAAGTATGAAAACATTCCCCATGATGCATGAACCCCTCTATGTTTATATTTTCCTTTCGATATATATTGTATATGTTCATATATTTGTCAATATATATATTTGTTTCATGCATCACACAATTAAATTGTTATGTGGAATTTGTGAGTCAAAGCATAAAATTAAATTAGAAGCATATTAGGGTTTGTAGAACCCTAACAATTTCGAAAATTTTGGGAAAATTGGACACCATCCTTGTGGCACAAACTGGGCAGCAGCCCCCTAGGCTCTGCTGCATCTACTTAGACCCTCAGACCTTCGGCCTGATTGATTGGAATAGGCCTGTAGCCCTAGTTCTTTCTTTGTGGAAAGCCTGCAGCTTTCCTGGACCCATACCAAACCCATGGCAAGCTTTGCTTGCTGGGTTCTTGTCCCGCACGCACATGCCAGTCCACGGCCTGGGTTTGTTTTGTCCTCTCGTGCATCACTCACAAGGCCAGTTGCTGCTGGGCCTTGTCCCGAGCACCCTCATTCGGCCCAAACGACAACCTAGCTACGACTGGGGGATTTCTTGCACCTCGTGGCCTGCAGCCACCACCCAAGTTTTTTTTTTGGGCCGTGTCTTATGCTTAAGACACCCACCCAAGCCCAAATTATTTTTTGGGGCATATTTTTCGACCAAATGCTATTATTTTAGCATTCTAAAATAATTTAACCCGTATGTTAATATTATTTTGCTTATACAATCGACCTTGTATGGCCCGATTTATTGAATTAATTAAAAGTGACTTGCAGTCCATTAATCTGATAATGAATTCAAAATTATTGACCTGAAGATCACTTTTGGACATTAACAATTCAATAATTTATTTTATACTTTGAACCGTCACATACTTTCGTAGTAACGAAGCTCTCACACTTGAGTTCCCGAAGACAACTCAAATCCATTACACTTAGTTAGTATATTGCATTATGTGTTTCTTGCTGGAACCTCTCATTATGAACTAATTGTTCATAAAACTAAATTGAACCTGTAGTTTCAAATTTAGTGTCATTGAAACTTGAAGTTTTCATTCAAAACATACCACATGAAACCCCTAGTTTTCATGCATAAATTAAACCAATACATGTCTAAAGAACCTGTATGTTTTACGATATATGTCTATGGCTTACCATATGACTAATCACGTTTTCTCCCTCCGTTTTAGGGACATGTCGAACTTGAACAAGCTCGATTTCTCCGCTCTAGAAGTCTCTGGAAGAAACTATCTGAAGTGGGTTCAAGATGTGAAGCTCCATCTCACTGCAAAGGGTATTAGATCCACCATCGAGACACCTATCACCGACAAACCTGTTGACGAAGCTCAGAAGGCTACTACAATGATCTTCATCCGAAGACACATTCATGATGCACTGCAGACTAAGTATCTCGCTGAGGAGGACCCACGCACCTTCTGACTTGCTTTGGTCGACCGTTTCGATCACCAGAAAGACATATACTTGCCTGAAGCAAGACACGACTGGCAGCATCTTCCCTTTTAGAACTTTAAGTCTGTGAATGAATACAACTCTGAAGTTTGTAGAATCCGTTAGCTGTTGAAATTCTGCAAAGTGGAACTAACCGAATCAGATCTCCTAGAGAAGACCTATTCGACCTTTCATGCCACAAATATTGTCCTGCAGCAACAATATAGGGCACAGAAATTCACCAAGTTTTCAAATTTGATCTCTGTTTTACTTTTCGCTGAAAAGCAGAACCAACTTTTGATGAAGATTAATCAAGCTCGACCTAATGGCTCGAATGCTGCGCCTGAAGTGCATGCGATCTATTCTAGTAGCCAGAAACGACGAAAGAACCGTCGTGGCCGTGGCAATGGGCGGCAAGCCTAACCACGAGCCCAAGGTCAATAAAGTGCCGCACCCAAGGGAAGAATTACGACCCAGCAACGTCCACCACTCGCCCTTAAGGTCCCAAACTTCAAGAACAAGGGCAAACCTCCCGTTCAGGCTGCTTCTACTGAACTGGACATGTGCTATCATTGTGGATTAAGGGATCATTGGTCACGCGTATGCTGAGCTTCCCCTGAGGCTATTGCCAAGTACCATTCCCGTCGTGAGTCTAACTTTGCACATGTGGATCATCTGGAAGATGCAACTACATCAATGGAGATATTGGATTTCCAGGAGGCATCAACGCCTATGGATGAATAAAATACATGTATTTAGGATGTTTACCCCTAGTGGCCGAACCCACTAGGAATGGCCGGCCCTACCCCCTATTTTGCTAGGTTTATGGTTTAATTTTGAACAATTTTTCTAAGTATTTGAAATAATTTGTTTGGTTTTGGTTTGTTTTGAATTATGGATTGTTATTTGAATGGATATTATTTTCTCGAATTGCTTAATTGAATGAATGGACTTATATTTATACATGTGACCAATTCAATCAATTTATTTCTAGGTATGTCTAGTGGGGAAGTTAGTTGTCTGGCAGATAGTGCAACCACGCACACCATCTTGCGTGAACGCCACTATTTTACTAACTTCATACCCAAGAAAGCTCATTTGACAACTTTATCAGGCTCATCCAATCTGATTGAAGGATACGGAAAGGCACGCATCATGTTGTCTAATGGGACAATTCTGACCATTAAGGAGGCACTATATTCTTCACGTTCCGGAAGACCGTTGGTGAGTTTTAGAGATATTCGAGATAATAAATATCATCTTGAAACCACTGAAGATCATGGTTCTGAATTTCTTTGTATCACTTCATATGAATATGGCCATAAGCATATTCACGAGAAGTTGGAACGCCTGCTGAGTGGGTTGTACATCACAACCATTCGCGGCATAGAAGCCCATAGTGTGGCCGACCCTATGCCTGAGTTCCTAGACACTTTGTTGCTTTGACATGATTGTTTGGGACATCCTGGACGTGACATGATGCGCAGTATCCTCAAATCTTCACATGGGCATAAGTTACATCCTGTTTAGGCCCAAAATATTGGTTTGGGCCGAGTGTGGAATCATTCTCGGCCCGAAAGGATTTATTGTTAGGGGTCGTCTTGTTCATGGGCCGCTTAATTAGAGTCGGTCGAGCCCCATTAGGAAAGGGAGCGGTCTGGATAAGGAAGATGAGTGGGAAATTCTGCGTTTAACAGAAATCCTGATGTGATAAGGAGTCCCAGTGAGATGAGGAGGTCGAGACACATTTTGAATACGGCCTGATAGAAAGGCTAGGTCCAAAATCCTGATGGGAGTAGGAGTACTCGAGATGGTTTTTGATTAGAAGAAGAAGTCCTAATCCGAGTAGGGTTTAACTACTCGGATTAACTCTACTTAGGAAGTATCTGATACTATAAATAGAAAAGGCTGTGCATTGTTCAACCCCCCCAACTTAACACACAACTGCCCTACGCAAACTCTCTCAACAACTTTGAGATTTTTTTTATTTTCTCTTTTCGCTGACACATCTTCCGTTGGCATCAACAACACTGTGAAAACAATCGGTGATATCTTCAGTCGGTATAGATAGCTCTGTCACCGTAGAATCAGCCGATCTCGCAGCATCTTCCGTTGGCATCAACAGCACTGCGGCGAGGACGGTTGGTTACCTATCCAAGTCTTGGTCGAGAAGGATTTCTGAATCCTTATTGATCGAGGTCATCTCATTAACCTTCTCGACGAGGTGATGTGTTACAGCTTACTGAGCTCGGCGTATTGCACGTCGAGTTATTTTATGATTGGATACTCTCAAGTGGGATTTAGAGTTCGGCATTCAGACGGCCGAACCACGTTCACTATTAAGACTTATATCCGCTTTGAGTATTTGTGCCCTTACACTTTGGTGTCGATTCGGCGTGAGTTTACTCTGACAAATACTATCACTGTGACCGAATCCAACGACGACGATTCGTGAACTTTGTAAGAATAGTAGCCTTGTCTTCAAGTTCGAGAACCCAAGAGGCCGAGACGTGTTCCTTCCTCGGTCGCAATCACAAGACGCAGAAGTCAGTCGCGTACCCAACACAACATCAACAAATTTTACTTCTCGGTCGAGCTCGGCCGACGAGTTGGCACACCCCACATTCAACCGAAGGACGTAGTTAGCTTATAGATTACTCGGCCTGCGCGCTACGTAGGCTTGGTAGTTTTTAGGGTCAACATTTTGGCACGCCCAGTGGGACCTAGTGCTAAACTACGAAGTTCATGCCAATGAAACGCGATTGGTAAAAAAGAAAACAGCTATGAGAAAATCAATAACCGATTTGCCAATTCAGAACATAGGACAAAGTGTGCCACATGCGCAGAATCCCCTTAACGCCGTGACACCTGAGTCCACAAGCGCGACTTGTCGAGAAAGGGAAGTTAATCTCGGCGATCAACTTCGCAGTCTAGAAGTCCCTAACAGAAACACCTGCATTCTCAATGAAGGGATAATGGAGGATTTTGACGAGGATGGTGGTGAAGGATTTGATCCATCAACAAGATCGTTTATTCGAAAACGACTTGACGAGTGAGGCACAAACCAGATTGCTCAAAATACTAGTTAGTAAGGTCAGCGACGGTAGGTCTTTCGATCTTTTCCAGCACTTGCCACCAAGAAATAATCTGTCACCAATTATATAGGCCGAGTCAATCCCTGCTCGGCTCAAGCCAATTGACTCTGAAAAAGAAGGAGGATCGAATAGTAGGTCAGGCGGATCCGACGATAGAGTAGAAGCCACACCCGTTGATATGACCGAGGTTTAACGGATGATCGATTCGGCCATGAAAAAGGGCCGAAGTTCCCTAAATTTATCAATCCGTATCCATCTTATGTGGAACAGTTCGAATACCTTAAAGGTTTCAAAATCCCAGATTTTAGCCTTTTTACCGGTGAATCGTCCCTGTATTCGTTGGAACATGTGGCTCGTTTTATCGCGCAATGCGGAGATGTTAATAGTGACTTTCATAAGCTACGGCTATTTAACTTTTCGTTGATCGGCTCATCATTTTCTTGGTATATTAACCTCCTTCCTAATTCCATCCAAAGTTGGGAGGAGTTGGTTGAGAAATTTCACGAGTAGTTTTATCGGCCAGGGATGGAAATGTTAGTTTCTTCATTAGCAAGGATGGCTCAAGCATCTGATGAGTCACCAATGAATTATTTTACCAGATTCAAATCGGCCAGGAATTGGTGCCGAGTGCCTCTACCCGAAGTCGAATTTGTCAGACTCGCTCTGAATGACCTCGATGTGGAATACAAAAAGAAGTTCTTGGGGGTAAACTTTCGGGATATGTATGAACTACCCCAGCATGTCGAGCAATATGATTATTTTCTCCGAGAAGAGAAGATCTTGAAATCCCTATCCCGGGGGACGATATACAAAAATCCCATAGTTAGTTATGCATCGACTGAAGGCGAATAGTCTCAATACATCAGCGTGGACGCGACCGAGATAGTAATAGATAAACCATACATTTGCAAGGCGTTGACTCAAATTAATTCCAAGGATGCCAAAATTTGCTCGACCATGGAAGGAACATCAAAGACTTCAAAAGTTTACACCTTTGATATTACAAAGGCCGAAGTGATTTTTGATCAATTGCTATCAGCAAAAATCATCAAGCTTCGGCCATGGCATAATATTCCCACGACCGAAGAGCTTAAAGGAAAGACATATTGTAAATATCATAACTCGAGCAAGCATGCCACAAACAATTGTGTCGTATTTCGTGATGATATCCAAAGTTGGATTGACAAAGGAAAGCTAAGTTTCCTAAAAAACGCATGACGGTTGATACAGATCCATTCCCTTCAGCGACAGTCGGCATGGTAGACACCCGTTTGCCCAAAAGCAAAGGAAAAGAGAAGGTCGAATTTACCCCAGTACAGCACATCCGGAAGCAAAGCTCCCAGCCTCGACTCAAGATAGATCTATTTTCCAATGCGCCACCTACTGAGCTATCTGGACCAGCCATAGTCGAACCAATGTCGAACTACAACAACGAAGAAAATGATGGGCCAATAGTACCACAGATCCTAAAGAAAGGTTCCCAACCTCGACTCAAGATCGACTTGTTTTCTAATGCACAACTCACCGAACTCTCAGGACCTGCCATAGTCGAGTCCATGTCAGACTCCAGCGAAGATGGGAATGGCGGGCCGATAGTTCTGTGTAGCAATTGTAAGGCACGCGTTGTATTGACCGAACCTAAGGGGAAACTGTGTTCGATATAGATGCCAACATCACAACACCAATCGGCGATTACAGCAAAACCTTTAAAGGAACCTAGTAAAGGCCATCGCCAGAAAGTATTCGGCAGGCTCGACCCCATAAAACAGACAGATGGACCTACATCAGTCAGACGTCGCCTTGATTTTGACGCACCGTTTTACAACGAGGACTATTATTCCTGCATTTCCAGTAGTTCGAGCTCATCAGCAAATCAAAAAACCTTCAGGCCACCTGAACCACGTGACCAACGTTGGTACAGCTACAATTCTCCTACCGGCATGTATACCGCGTTATCCAAATCCCAGAAACGTCGACGTCAGCGTATAGATTGCTTGGCTCGACGACAAGTTACCCAGCCTGTCTCAGCCACTAAATGGCAGCCGAAAGAGACGGTAGGAAGCGGAGATGATTGGCCAACCCCAACAATTATGGCTGAATTACAAGGACAGAAGGAAATTAATCGGGACTTCGAAACTACCATTGAAGCAGCCGAGAAGCGCATCAAGCTTCTTCTTCGGCACGACGAAATGAAAGCTTGTTTCCAGCAATTTAAGAAAGAGGCCGAAAGCCAACTGCCTCCGTTACCGTTGAAAGAACCTCTAATCAAAGTTCGACGGAATCTGCATCCCCCATTCCTCGGCAAATCATTAGAATATATGAAAGAATTTCACAAGACATATTTCGCCAATGATTTATATGGGTTGCCCAAGGCCTGCCAAGAAGCTTTTGACCTGGCATTAACTTGCCCTGATGCAGAGCAGATCATCCAAAAAACCACCGATCCGGCGATGAAAGCCAGATTCCAGCACATCCGAAAGGCTAGGGTTCTCGACTTCGAGGTCGATCCATACACGGACATTGACACAGCCGAGCTCCATTTTTCTCTCGACGACTTTCAACACCTTCGATATCACTTCGAAGTCTTTTCGACTGTCTCCTTGTTCGGTTTAACGGTCGATGAGACAGAACGGGTGGCACGTCTGGATGCTTACTTGGACACTAGGAACGCTCAGATCGCCTATGAAGAACGAGTTCGCCAAATACGGCAGGATCAGAATTCGGTGCCAGATGCATGCAAGTTCGAAGACGACAATCAACAGGATACAGCGTCGGATTGTGTGACACAAGCACTTGAATATGTTGAATCACAGAGTGAATTGGCTGCTAATGCTCCATCACACATTAATATAGTCCTCCTTACTTCGGAAGATGACAACCAGGATCCAATGGGCCATTCAGTCCTTGAAAATATGGAAATCAGCATGGTCCATGTCCTCCCTGCCGAATTTCAGTTGACTACACACCAACCAAGTTCCTTGGACGGTGATGTGGTCGCCGAGGAGACAACACAAGTTGATTTCGTCACTACTCCTGAAGACGAGTCAACTAACGGCGATGATAAACTTAAAACAGCCTTGGACATCTTGTTTCCCCGTTCCTCCTCGACTAATCTTCAACATTTGAAGCCATTGTATGTAACGGCCCATATCGAAAGATATCCAGTATCCAAAGTTTTTGTCGACCGTGGAGCCACTGTCAATATCATGCCTATAAATATCATGAAGGCGTTACGTCGCTCTAACGACGAACTTATTCCATCGGGGATCACCATGAGCAGTTTCGTCGGAGACAAATCCCAAACCAAAGGGGTGCTTCCTTTGGAGGTAAACATCGTCGGTCGTAATCACATGACCGCCTTCTTCATCGTCGACTCCAAGACAGAGTATAATGCACTGCTCGGTCAAGATTGGATTCATCAAACAAGCTGTATCCCTTCGTCATTATATCAAGTGCTCATCTTTTGGGATCGTAAATCGGTCATCGTTTATCCAACCAATGATCAGCCCTTCGAAGCTAACATGATCCAAGCACGGTATTATGATAACCATGTTGGCTACATCACCCTACAAGGTTTCAATGATGAATGACGGTCGACTCGGATTTCTATTCAGAAGGCTATCGAGGTTGGCGCCGAAACTGTACACCAGGATTCGGCGAGACTCGGGTTAGCCGCCTTCATTATCGATCCCGATGTCTGACATCGATCAGCAAAAACGTTGGGCCGCGATTTCATCTACTATGGAACGATTGCTGGCTCATTGGAATACTATATCTAAGCAACCAAATTCAGGCGTTAACCTCATAGAGTTCCTCGCTGAAGGAGATAATGGTCCTGCTTTGTCTCTCGACCAAATTCAAGCCGCCCTGGCCGAGCTCGAAGATAATCGGCCCCAAGTCAATGACCCGTTGGAGGAAATTAATGTTGGGACGACCGATGACCCTTGGCCTTTATTCATTAGTGCTTTGCTCTCATAATTTATGAAAGCCGAACTTTGTGCTCTGCTCGAGGAGTTTATAGATTGCTTCGCTTGGAGCTACCATGAGATGCCGGGCCTCGATTGCACTATTGTCGAGCATGAGTTACGTATTAAACTAGGATGTAAACCTTTCCGTCAACCACCTCGTCGATTCTCGACCGAAGTGCAACTCGGAATCAAGGATGAACTTGTTTGACTTCTGAAGGCCGGGTTCATCCGGACAACTCGATACGTGGAATGGTTGGCAAATATCGTTCATGTCTTAAAGAAAAATGGTACTTTGCGCGTTTGTATCGACTTCAGAAATCTGAATCTGGCAACTCCCAAAGATGAATACCCAATGCCGATTTCAGATTTGTTAATCGATGCTGCAGCGAATTATGCGCTCTTATCTTTTATGGATGGACATGCCGGATATAACCAAATTTTCATTGCCGAAGCCGACGTCCACATGACTGCCTTTCGCTGCCCGGGGGCACTCGGCACATACGAATGGGTTGTCATGCCATTCGGCCTCAAGAACGCTGGGGCCACATACCAATGAGCAATGAATACCATCTTTCATGATTTGATTGGCACCATCGTCGAAGTTTACATTGACGATGTTGTAATCAAGTCAAAATGCTGGCAGCCCATCTAGATGATCTACGACAGGCTGTCATTCGCATGCGCCAGCATAACCTCAAAATGAACCCTACCAAATGTGCTTCGGCGTGTCCGCGGGTAATTTTTTAGGTTTCCTCGTGCATCACCATGGGATTGAAGTAGATGAAAATAAAGCACGTGCAATCATCAATGCCCCATCACCGACGACGAAGAAGCAACTACAGCCCTTACTCGGCAAGATAAATTTTCTTCGCCGATTCATATCAAATTCGACGGGCAAAATGAAAGCGTTTTCTACGTTGTTGAAACTTAAGGACTCCGACAAATTTGAGTGGGGTGACGAGCATCAAACAGCTTTTACGCAAATCAAGGTCTCCCTTACAATGCCCTTTGTCCTTGTCCCACCTCGGCGCGGTAAGCCTCTCAAGCTATATATTTCGGGGGCCGAAAAATCCATCGGTTGTCTTCTTACGCAAGAGAACGAAATCGACCGGGAACAAGCCATTTTTTATCTTAGTCGAAATCTCACCAATTGGAGATCAATTATTCTGCCGTCAAGAAGCTTTACCTCGCTTTATTTTTCACCGCATCAAAGCTTAGGCATTACATGCTCCCGTCGGTCACCCAAGTTATTACCCAGACCGACATCATCCGCTACATGCTCACTCGACTAATAGTAAAAGGTCGAATTGGGAAATGGACAATGGCGCTGTCTGAATTCAACTTGCAATATATGCCCCAGAAAGCTGTCAAAGGTCAAGCACTGGCTGATTTCCTCGCCCACCATCCCTCACCGTATAGCTTCGAGGGCAACGACATCGAAATCGGCATGGTTGAAACGCGTGATAATTACTGGACGATGTACTTTGATGGCTCGAGTACTTTATCTTCGGCTAGTGCTGGAATTGTTATTCAATCCCTACACCATGATCGTTGGTACTCGAGCCATTATCATCGACCTTGGTATCCTTCACAACTTACGGGCGACCCGTGCCCTCATCTTCGGTGACTCCGAACTTGTGATTAACCAACTTAATGGTTTTTTTCGGTGCATGAGTTGTACCCTGGCACCTTACCACATGGTTGCCAGCTATTTGGCCGAATCCTTCGTCGGTATTACCTTTGAACATATGTCCCGGATTCATAACACCGATGCGGATGAATTGGCTCAAATCGCCTCCGGTGCACAACTCTTAAGGGGTAAGCTAGGTCGAGAAATACCCGTGTTACGACGGTTATACTCGGCCTTGGTTAACCAGCAAGTCCTCCGACGCGATAACGTGATACGCACAAGAGTCATGTCTTTACCTTCGTTGTTAGACCGACAAGACCCTATAAATGTTTATGCCATCGAGGCAATACCAGATGACTGGCGAATGCCCATTATGCGGTATCTTGACAACCCCAATGGCAAACACGATCGCAAGACAAGAGTTCATGCCACAAACTATGTCGTGTATCAAAATGAGTTATACCGAAAAGGTGAGGATGGTTTATTATTGCTATGCCTCGGCCCCCAAGAGGTTGCTCAGGCAATCACAGAGGTCCATGAAGGGATTTGCAGAGCTTATCAGTCCGGACGTAAAATGCGATGGCTGCTTCGACGACATGGCTACTTTTGGCCAAGTATATTAAAGGATTGTATCGAGTTCGCACGAGGGTGCATATAGTGTCAGATTCATGGTTCTATACAAAGGGTCCTGGCCAAGTCATTACACTCGATCACTAAACCATGGCCGTTTAGATGATGGGTTATGGACGTAGTCGGTAAAATCACACCATCTTCTGGGGCTGCCAAGCATGCATGGATACTGGTAGCAACCGATTACTTCACTAAGTGGGTCGAAGCGAAATCGTATGCCGAGTTAATGTCTAAAGATGTTTGCGACTTTGTGGAAGAACACATCGTGACCAGATTCGGCGTACCAGAAACGATCATAACTGACAATGGCACAATTTTTACAGTCGAGAGGTTTAAAGAATGTACGGCAAGTTTGAAAATTCAGCTTGAACAGTCTACACCGTATTACCCATAAGCAAATGGGCAGGCCGAAGCGAGTAATGTTGGAAATATGCCCTGAAAGTCAATCTTTGGAAGAAATCTTTCAGGACAAATATATGGATGTATGGATGAATCTTATACATCAAATGGCAAAGACACGAATTAGGACTATCTCAATAAACGAAATATGTCCTAAATAGTGTATCCATGGACAATGGATCGATTGAAGAAGTAATCTAATGATGTTAGACTACAGAGACCTTCTTCATATAACCAGATGTCCAAAAAGGTTCCTGATCGTTGGATTGTCGGAGGGATACTGACAATGCGGAGACCGGTACATACTATGTCTGCTTCAATTGGAAGGATGGAAAGTCTCACCCCATTCGTGTTGTGACACTAAGACAAGTATGTAGGTGCTCATTAAGGGAATGAGTTCACTGAACACAATCAAACGGGAGTACTTGCATGGAGGTCTACTCACATGTCAAGCAAGTAACTCTAATGGTTGGAAAGATATAAGTAATCCTTAGACCTGAGGCATCGTCGTTGTCTTGTGGTTAAGTACTTAATCTTTGATTATGTCAAAGTCTCCCCATTCGAGGGTGTCCACGGCATAATTGGGGTTAAGCCACTTAGTCATGAAGGCAAGTGTATGCGCAACAAGGAATCTCTAATCCTCGATAAGAGAGGAAGAATACTCTAAGATATGATTCGGGAATCTTCGGCCGAAGTATCGAGCGTAATAAAGGAAAGCGTTCCTATACGACTCAATTGGATCATATAAGAAGGAATAATCACATTAGGGGTTTGACATGATATATCCATACCCTAATGATGTGATTGAGAGTATTGTATTAGAGAAGGATTGAATTACATTGTAATTCCAACTGACTAGGTTCTTTGAATAAACTTCTACATTAGCTTGGGTAGCTATGACATATGGTTAGATGTCACTCATAGCTTGTGAGTTCTTCTAGATGATTAGATGTAGTCGTCAAAGAAGAAAGGTGAATTAAAATGAGGTTTTAATTCACTAAGTGATTGAATTAAATATAAGCAATTGGATTAATGCCAATCACCTCACTGCCTTGCTAATTAGAACCTAAAAGATTGTTCACCACAACACTATTGTAGTGAGTAACTAATGGATGATGGAAACAATTAATTGGATTAATTATGTGTTGTGATTAATTTAGAAAAGTCTAAAGAAATCATAAAAGCGATAAAGATCGTTTTGGGCTTAAAGAAACGTTCGGGTTTAATTAGGCCCATTGGGCTTTTATTCAAGCATTGGATGACTTGAAATAACAAAAGCCCAAAGCCCAAAAACAACACAAAGGGGCCGGCCACTTTAGGTGAGGAAAGGTGAGATATTTAGTCAAGTGTTGACTAGGTTTTCTTTTTGTCTATATAAGCAACTTTATAGAGATAAAGTTCATTAGGGTTTTTGTGAGTTTTGAACACAAAAGAGGCAAAAGAAAATAGCCATCTTGAACCACAAAGGCCGGCCACCAAAAGGGGGTTTTTACTAACATCTCTTACACCCTTTTGGTTATTCCTTCATCCTTCTCACTACACTAGTGGGTGAGGATCTTTAGAGGTTTCCTACTTTGGGAACTTGAAGAGAACCTAGGGGCACTCATTGTAACAAAGTGGAGGAGGCAAGGAGGGAAGCTAGGCTCAAGGATTTCAAGGAGCAAAGGCCTTGGAGGTGGTCCATCCTTGGTCTTAAGTCTAGATCAAGAGGTATAAGACTAACCTTCACTTTGTTCTTGATTCTAAAATTGTTTTGATGCTTATATATAAACCTATGAACCTTGAAGGGGATTTGCATGACTATAGCTTTGATAATTTGTTATAAATGCTTCCGCTGCTTTCGTATATTAAATTTGATTTGTATATGCATGTTAGTCATTATGAAATCCCATTCTAGAATCTCATAAATTTCCCTTCAAGTGGTATCAGAGCCAATGGTTTATGTATAATGTGTCCTTTTGGATTTTATGCATATGGGTATTAATGTTATGCATGACATATTTATTGTTTTATTCAAAGTATGTTTGTCTTTTGTTTTTCAATAGTTGAAAAATGTTAGTCAAAAGTTGAGAAAGATATGTTTGCAAAAGTGTTTTGTATACATGAATGAAAAATGAGTTTAGAACTAGTTTGACATATTATTTCTTCATTTAAAAGTATGTTTGTCTTTTGTTTTTCAATGGTTGAAAAATGTAAATCAAGAGTTGAAAAAGATATGCATGTAAAAGTTGTTTTGTATGCATGATTGAAGAATTAGTCATGAACAAAATTTGGGGTTTTGTTCAAAAGGGAAGGCACGGTTTTGGGGGTGGTTTTTTGGGTTGTGTTTGTGTTTTATTGTAAACCACTCACACATCCTATTAAAGCTTAAAAGTAGTGTTCTTGTCACTTTTGTTTTTGGGTTTGAAAAATCACCAAGAATGTACAAATCTTGAAATTGTGTTCATGGTTTTGTTCTTGGTGTTCATGGTTTGGTTTTGGGTGAAAATAGTTTTAATTGGTTTTCATGCATGATTTTATGGTTTTGGATGATGTTCTTACCATCCATAACCATATTAAAAACTTATAAAACCCTAGACTTGACTAGGAGGATTTCCATCACCCATCTCACCTAAGTTTTAATGGCAAAACCAAGTGACAAGTAAAATTTAATTTTTCTTACATAATGTGGCTTTTAATGCATGTTGTGTAAGATTGTGTAAGAGAACTCCCATCCCCTTAATGTGGCCGGCCTCCCTAGTGGATTTATCCACTTGTGGGGCTATTTTGTAATCTTTAAAAAGTTGATATTTACTTTGAAATATTTACGGTTTTACCCCTAACTTTTCATATTTACATTTAGGCCCCTACTAACTAGAAAGTTAAAATATTTGATTTTAATTTTGTTAGTTGTTTAAACTCATAATTATATTATGCCCATATGCACTAAATCTAAATGTTTATGTTGCATTCCATTATGATTATTTAAATGTGTTTAGGTAGTTATAAAATGGATGACTTTGGACTTATGCCTTAAACGATAATTGAGCTATATGATAAGGCGCTAAAATCAAATTGTTTGAACCTTGGGAATGTGTTTTAATTACTGTTTAATTGGACCTTGTCACGTTTGACGTTAATCTTTCTCTCCCCTTTTAGTATATGTAATTTATAGGAATTTGTACAAATCGGTTTGTAATTCTTATTACTTCTTAATCTCTATTCGTTAGTGGATTCACTCTAGTGCTAGACTAGAGTTTCTTTAACTATTGGTAAGGAGACATAACTAAAAGAGGGTTTTGACATGAGATTAAAGATTAAAAGGGTCCAATGCCCAAATTAGCTATGAATGATTGTCTTTCATTTCTAATGGCTCAATTAAAATGGTTTTAATTGGATTGATAAGCACGTAATTAAATTGACACAACCTCCCCGAGTTTATATTCAACAATGATGGCTCGTTGTTGCAATAACCTAATAAGTCCATAGTCATCCAAGAGCCTAAGATAACTATAAAGTCCAATTTCAAAGGAATGCAAAAACCATAGTAGTAGTAGTTACTTCCAATATTTGAAAAATTTGTTTTTGATATTGATTTGTTTTTTCTCAAAACAAATAGTGGGAGTATCATACGCTACTAGACTATAATGAATACAATTAGTAGTTATATAAATATCTCCAATATTTTGAAAAATGTTTTGATATTGATTTGTTTTATGAAAACGAATAGTGGGGATATTATATGCTACTAAATTCATTAACTTTGGACTAGTAGTTATAATAGGACAATTTATTTGATTGTGATTAAATAAATAAAATTGATGAGACCTTAAAATCCCTCAACCAAACAATATTAAGTTGTAAGCGTAAAAGTGCTTAGAACACTTTTTCGTGGCCTTCCACCGTGGTAGCTCCAAGCGTTTATGACTTGTACACCGCCTTCACCCTATCATGGGGAAGTGACAAAGTGCATGCTTATATTCAGGAGGAGTTTATTTAAAACATTTGATGAGGTTAAGGTAGGCAACGAGTATGGCCAACATCGTATCATCGTGAGGTCATGCTTGAACCCCTAGCTAAACCGGCATGGTGGGAAAGAACTTAACTAAGAAACATAATGCCAACATCGTATCATCGTGAGGTATTATTTTCTAGAGGCCAAAAAGATGGGTAATCACAAGAGGTTGTTGTGAATGGGTACTTGTACCCTCTCATTATTATTGTTGCTAGCCGACATCGTATCATCGTGAGGTGGGCTTGGTAATAGTGAGCCTCCCATAACCCGCTAGGAGCTTTCTTTGAAATCTCCCGGATTCCATTATGGGGGATATGGAATTTGCCAAAAATGGTGGGTGGTGTCATTCGGTTTAAAGACCCAAATCGTTTGACTTAAACAACAATCAATCTAATTATTTTATTTGTTTATGTATATAGATATGGTTGGAAGCACACTCGCGAAAATACTCGACAAACATTGCCTAGAGGGGCACAATTTCCCATCATGGTATCGTAATGTCAAGATTCTCCTAACCTTGGAGAAAATTGTTTACGTACTAGACAAGGCTCCACCTCACATACCTCTTGGCCCTGACGCCACTGAGGATGAACGTGCTAAGTATGACAAGCACGTTGAGGATGATACACAAGCCAAGTGCTATCTGTTGGCTTCCATGAATGAGGAGCTACAGAGACAGCACGAGGGCATGGACAGTGCATCTTCCATAATACTCCATCTTACGGAGTTATATGGTGAAGGGACGCGCAACCGTCGCTTTAGCACTGTCTGTGAACTTGTGAAGACCAAGATGGTCAAGGGGGCTCCAGTGCATCAACATGTACTGAAGATGATAGGATTCATTGAACAATTGGAGAACCTTGGTACTCCACTTGACGGGGAATTAGCCCAGGACTTCATATTGGCTTCTCTTTCTAATTCATTCTCGCAGTTCGTAATGAACTACAACATGAATAAGATGGATAGCACTCTCTCCGAGTTACTAAACATGTTAGTAACCGCCGAGAAGACTATGAAGAAAGAGAACGTTGTAGGGACTGCTGCAGTAGCCTACAATAAGCCATCCTCTTCCAAGGCCAAGCCGCAAGGCAAAGGCAAAGGGAAGGAGAAGAAGTCCCCCACTCCTAAGCCGAAAGGAGGAGTGAGGAAAAAGAAGGCAATGGAGCCCAAAGGGACTTGCCACCACTGTGGAAAAGAGGGGCATTGGAAGAGGAATTGCAGGTTATACCTTGCAACTCTTAAGGACAAGCCACAAGGTATGGTTTGTGTTCTTATCTTCAATTCTAATTGTTAGATCTTCTAAATATTTATATTTGATATAAAGGGCTAATCACTTGTATAATTGTATATAGGTGGAGGAGCCAAGTAGAAGAAGAACAAGCAAGAAAATGTGGTGAAGGGTTCGGCCACTATGTTTTTTGCTAACTACTTAGGAAGTTTTGTTAGGCATTTAAAGATTGTCTTTAAACTTTCTTATTTTGTTAAGAACTAATTATATGGCTTCATTTGATGGAAGGCCACTATTAGTGCCTAAATGTATAAAGGCACTTATATTAGTCTCTAAATGTATAGAGCTAATACCTTTTGTATTAAACATTATGAATGTTTGAACTATCATATTAATGTAATGTGAAGTATGCCCTTTTAATATACTATTTCCTTAAAGTAGTGTTATGAATTGAAAATTGTCTTGTTGTATCCTAGATGAGATACAAGAGTTATATCACTTAATTGTAATGTGATAAACCAAACTTTAGATTTATCAATTATGGATAGATCTCACATGTAGGACATAAAAGGATACAATGAATCTTTAGATTTGGTTCCATTTGTCCACTTATGAGTTCTATATGAATTGACAAAAGTCTAGAGAATCCTTTCTTGAAGAAAAGGAAGATCACATTACAATGATATAAGTAATAAGAAAAACGTTTCTTATAAGGTTATCACTTGAAACACAATGATCAAGATCACTCTTGATTCAATTAATAGTTTTGAACAATTAATTGGGCATTCTTAAAATTGTTTTAAAATGTAAATTGTGTTAGTGATTAAACCAAGAAAGAAGTGTCTAAATCTATAAAAGGTTTAAAGACTTTAGTCACTTAAATAACAAGACATTAAACTTAGTGAAGATTGAAACAAATAAGCTTGAAATGTTTCAAAGCTACTACACAATGTCTTCTACCAATATAATCCACTTTTATACATTTTGAATGTATGAAATGATTTCTCATTAAAGTCATGAGAAATAGTGGGAGGATTGAAAATGGATATAAACTTGAATGTGATTGGTTTATAGTTGTCTAAAGAATAATAGTACTTGACTATTATTAAGAGTTTGTAATTTTAATTGTTAAAAGGACTCAAGCTCTTCAAACGTTAAAAATCTATGTTGTGTAACATTTAAAGAATAGTCTTTGAATGTTGGTTTCGTCAACCTAGCATAAAATGGTTATATGTTGGGAGTTGTCCATCATTCTCTTTTATGAGAACATGCTAATAACAAAGCATATGGACAAGTTGATGAAACAAAAGGGAATAAGTTTCAAAATGAGTCACAACATATGGTTTAACAACTAGACAATCCAAATTCAACATCTCATGTAACGATATTGCTCTATGTAGTTTTGATAGAGAATTATATCAACCACCTAGAAGGAATGGTTGAGTATCTATATCCTTAGTAGGAGCCATACTTCCACTAAGGAATTAGATAATTCTTATATGACTACATTAAAGGTCTTAGTATGACTAAAACTTTTAGTATGGTGTATGACATCGTATAATTAAATGAATAGACTTGATAAAACAAGTCACATATTCAAAAGGAATTACTTTAGAAGGAATTCTTTTGTATGTGATTCATTTAAATAACTTGTGTTAGCTAGGGTTGTTGATGGTCTCAAAATTGTTGAGATATCATCAATAAGCTAATGGATCTCAATGGATCCAAGACAAGTTAGTGGGAGCAACACGCATTCAAATCAAGAAAATATAAGTGTTATTTTTGAATGAATGCTAAGTTACAACAAGGCCAGTGGGAGTGATGTCATAATTTGAGCAACAAGATATGAATAAAGTCTATTTGATAGACTTGATGAAACATAGATGTTACTCGAAAATGACAAAACATGACACGGTCAATTTTGAAGTATAGACTTGAAATTGGACTTACTGATATAGCAAGGCTATCTCAATAATGTTATATGGGAATTAAATCTCAAATGTTGAAGATTTAAGAAAGCATTTTCCTATGTGATAAGAAATCACTTTCACAACCCTTATAATGAATGTGTCATAAAATCACAAAAGGGACACATGTGTTGACTTGTGAAGTAGATATCCAAAAGTGAAGAAACCACTGAGTTTATCACTTTAAGATATTACTATATCCCAGGATCAGAACCAAAGCAACTGATAGAGTATTATTGCCTTTAAGAAAGAAACATCAGAGTGGGACTCTGGAAGCGTGCATTCACTTAGGTTGTTAACCAAAGTGAAAATAAGCCATTTTAACAAATGGAACTTCATGATGGATGAAGTACTAATCATATGAATGAATTGTTAGTATTGTACTACAATGGTCTCAAGCTTGGAGCAAAGTTTGTATAAAGTATACAAACGAAATATATGTCGATATATAGTTTTAGAAACTGCTTCAAAAAGGTGTTTTGAATGAAAGGGGTTCTTTTAGAACCCATGATTGAATCCAAACCATAAGGTCGTTAGTAGAGTACTACGACGTAATGGGGCGATAGCTCAAGCCATGGAATCAAGGTCTCATCAAAGTATTCGAACACAATAAAGAGACATCATCTAATGTTTTGGAAACATTAGATAAGTAAACCCCTTTTGAATAATAAAAGGGATTAATACATAACCAAGTTAACCTACGAGCATAAACTCTCTCAACAAGATGTATAAGATACACTAGGGATTGACTTTAGTGCAAGTGGGAGATTGTTGGAAATATGCCCTGAAAGTCAATCTTTGGAAGAAATCTTTCAGGACAAATATATGGATGTATGGATGAATCTTATACATCAAATGGCAAAGACACGAATTAGGACTATCTCAATAAACGAAATATGTCCTAAATAGTGTATCCATGGACAATGGATCGATTGAAGAAGTAATCTAATGATGTTAGACTACAAAGATCTTCTTCATATAACCAGATGTCCAAAAAGGTTCCTGATCGTTGGATTGTCGGAGGGATACTGACAATGCGGAGACCGGTACATACTATGTCTGCTTCAATTGGAAGGATGGAAAGTCTCACCCCATTCGTGTTGTGACACTAAGACAAGTATGTAGGTGCTCATTAAGGGAATGAGTTCACTGAACACAATCAAACGGGAGTACTTGCATGGAGGTCTACTCACATGTCAAGCAAGTAACTCTAATGGTTGGAAAGATGTAAGTAATCCTTAGACCTGAGGCATCGTCGTTGTCTTGTGGTTAAGTACTTAATCTTTGATTATGTCAAAGTCTCCCCATTCGAGGGTGTCCACGGCATAATTGGGGTTAAGCCACTTAGTCATGAAGGCAAGTGTATGCGCAACAAGGAATCTCTAATCCTCGATAAGAGAGGAAGAATACTCTAAGATATGATTCGGGAATCTTCGGCCGAAGTATCGAGCGTAATAAAGGAAAGCGTTCCTATACGACTCAATTGGATCATATAAGAAGGAATAATCACATTAGGGGTTTGACATGATATATCCATACCCTAATGATGTGATTGAGAGTATTGTATTAGAGAAGGATTGAATTACATTGTAATTCCAACTGACTAGGTTCTTTGAATAAACTTCTACATTAGCTTGGGTAGCTATGACATATGGTTAGATGTCACTCATAGCTTGTGAGTTCTTCTAGATGATTAGATGTAGTCGTCAAAGAAGAAAGGTGAATTAAAATGAGGTTTTAATTCACTAAGTGATTGAATTAAATATAAGCAATTGGATTAATGCCAATCACCTCACTGCCTTGCTAATTAGAACCTAAAAGATTGTTCACCACAACACTATTGTAGTGAGTAACTAATGGATGATGGAAACAATTAATTGGATTAATTATGTGTTGTGATTAATTTAGAAAAGTCTAAAGAAATCATAAAAGCGATAAAGATCGTTTTGGGCTTAAAGAAACGTTCGGGTTTAATTAGGCCCATTGGGCTTTTATTCAAGCATTGGATGACTTGAAATAACAAAAGCCCAAAGCCCAAAAACAACACAAAGGGGCCGGCCACTTTAGGTGAGGAAAGGTGAGATATTTAGTCAAGTGTTGACTAGGTTTTCTTTTTGTCTATATAAGCAACTTTATAGAGATAAAGTTCATTAGGGTTTTTGTGAGTTTTGAACAACAAAAGAGGCAAAAGAAAATAGCCATCTTGAACCACAAAGGCCGGCCACCAAAAGGGGGTTTTTACTAACATCTCTTACACCCTTTTGGTTATTCCTTCATCCTTCTCACTACACTAGTGGGTGAGGATCTTTAGAGGTTTCCTACTTTGGGAACTTGAAGAGAACCTAGGAGCACTCATTGTAACAAAGTGGAGGAGGCAAGGAGGGAAGCTAGGCTCAAAGATTTCAAGGAGAAAAGGCCTTGGAGGTGGTCCATCCTTGGTCTTAAGTCTAGATCAAGAGGTATAAGACTAACCTTCACTTTGTTCTTGATTCTAAAATTGTTTTGATGCATTATATATAAACCTATGAACCTTGAAGGGGATTTGCATGACTATAGCTTTGATAATTTGTTATAAATGCTTTCGCTGCTTTCGTATATTAAATTTGATTTGTATATGCATGTTAGTCATTATGAAATCCCATTCTAGAATCTCATAAATTTCCCTTCAAGTAACAAAGTGTTGATCGGCATTTTCACGAAAATAATAAAGGAAAGGCCTGGCATGTGGCACTTAAAGTTGAATGAGGCTTTATGGGCATATCGAGCATCACTCCGATCGGTGACCGGGACAACCCCGTATGCACTAACCTACGGACACGATGCAATGTTACCAGTCGAGTTAAGCATAAATTCGTTGCGAATGATTGAACAAAGTAGTATGTGCAACGCCGAATATAATTAGTCCATGAGACAGGAGTTAGAAGATTTAGAAGAAGCGGACTTAACACTTATAACCTGCTGGTGGCACAAAAACAGATTGCTGAGCGAGCCTATAATCAAAAGGTTAGACAGAAAACATTTGGCGAAGGAGAATTAGTTTGGCAAACGGTGTTGCCCGTAGGAATTAAAGACCTCAGGTTCGGCAAATGGTCGCCAAATTGGGAAGGGCCGTTCGTCATACATAAGGTTTTTGACAAATGCGCATATCATCTTAAAGACCGGACCGGTTTAGTTCACAGATTACCAATCAATGGGAAGTTTTTAAAGAAGTACTATTCGGTCACATGGGAAATGCGGGAATAGAAATTCATTTCATTAAGATTGATAGAAGAATACACAGATTGAGTAGGTCGATCAGGTTACATTTAAATAAATTCAGGGCGAAGAAGGGAGAAGAGTTTCAAGAACAACCTTCAGCTCCAGCCATCTCACTTCGCCCATTATGACTTCAGCTTGCCGATTCCACTTGTTCATCTTTAGCTGCTCGACTTCCTTGACTTTAGCCGCGTATTCGGTTAAACAAGATTTGCCACTCGACTTAAAGTCTTTCGTAAGATTAGAAGCAATTGCCGACCTTTGAGTTTGGAGTTCGGTAATTTGGCGGTTGATGTCGACCAGTTTCTCTTTCTTCGACTTCAAGGCTTCAATTTTTGGGCGAAGGGCGTCTCGAGCAGCAGTCACAGCGTTCAAGTCAGCTTCGACATGGATATCTTTTTCAAAAATGGCAAAAAACTCTCAGGTTTGCTCCAAGGTAGAAGACGCTTGAGTGATGGCTTCAGTACTCAAGAGACCTTCAACGGCAAGATCATTAAGACACTCACCCACGAAGTCGAGACCCTTACGTTCAAGAATTTATGAAGCTGAAAGAGAAAAGAGTTCTTGTAGCTTAACAAGCACGTTGCATTCGGCTGTCGAGGAAGGCCCGACTATGGTCGCCGAAGGGCCAGCCGCCCTCGAAGTGGTCGAGAGAAGGGCGTTAAATTTGACTTCCTATGAAGGTTGCATGAAAAGGAGTCGTCAGAATAAGCTAAATCTTCAGAAAATAAGAAGAGGAAATGATAGACCTGCCGAGAAGAGACTTCGGCCATGTCTACCGGTTCGTTGCTCGAACCTAGAGAGCTCAATGGCCGAGCCCAATGTTTTAAGCTACTTCTCAATTCACGCGGTCGATGAAGGTTATCTACATTTGACGGCCACTGAGGTGGCCAAGAGATATAGATAACGCCCCTCGGCGCATAAAATTTTCGGTGAAATGAAAACGCGAGCACCTGACATTTAATATTTTTCTGGTTTAGAATTCTTAGGCAGGAGAGTGATTAAGAGAACAATAATAAGGGTGCTTACGTAGGCAGAAGTGGCTTCTTGGGGAATGATGCCTAGGTTTTGATCCTGTGGATGAATTGGCGTCTCCGCCGTTGCTTCAGTTTCAACAGTAAGACCCTTTCCATGATCGGCCACAGGGGGATCAACCTGGCCGATCGTTTCGAACACAGGAAGTGGATTGGTTGGTCGAGGATGACTTTCCAGCGGAATTTCGTCACTCTCGTCATCCTGGAATAAAGTGTGTTAGAAATTCTAACATTAATTGAAGAAGAAAATTACCAACCACACAATTATACCTCCAAGATGATCGCTGATTGTCTTGGAATCTTGGAGGGTGTTTTCTTCGCCACCGAAGTCATTTTCTCCAAGACAGGGGCAACGATTGGCTCCAGAGCTGTCATTTTCTCGACTAGTGGAGAAATGGTTGGTTCGGTTGGTGGCGGAGGAGTCGTTGGCTCGACCAGTGGAGCATTCCTTGGCCCGGTCACGATTGGAGGGTCAGGACGAGCTTTGGGTGCCTGACTTGTAGGAGCCAGCTGCACGACCGTCGGGATGTGTACGGCTGGGGTGGAAGGAGAAGCATCGGGAGTGGCTGTTCCCGTCGTTTGGCTAGAGATGACATGAATTTCTCGTTGCCCTTTGTTTGCCAATTTCTTGACGCGTTTTGTAGGACGAGGGACTGCAGCGGCCGTCTTAGTTTCCTGTCGGGGTCGTTTGCTCGGCTTAGAAGAAGGGATTGCCTTTTTCTTGGCTGCAATTGCAGCCATCGCTTCTACCTTTTTCGACGCTCGGCTGCCTGAGAATTGAAAGCCAAGTCAATAACAATAAGGATATATATATCTAAATATATAAAGGAAGCTATATACCAAAGGTAGCCTCTATAGGTTGAGGAGCAGGAGCCTTATGAGGACGATCGCCGAAGATCTTGTTAATGACATCTTCGACCGGTGCGCTGAAAAAGCTATGAGTGTATTCTTCCCACCAATCACCAAAGGTATCGGTGCTAAGAGATTTTGGACTGACCGGTCGAAGGCGGAATTTTTGGCATCTTTCATGGAACTCATTTTTGGCGTCATTGCATTCCTTTTCTGAAGAACCAGGTTCGCGTCCGCGGCTTAGGATGGATCGTGAGGAGAGAAGGGGGACCGGGTAACCTTGGAGGTAGCTAAGCTGCCGAGCGAGGAAGTTGGGATGATACACTTCCCAACCCGCTCGGCGACCATCACAGCCGAGAGGCAGGTCGCGGGTAAGCACAAAAGACCCTCAAGATTGACGAAGGTCAACATCTTCATCTATGCCCCACGCTGATGTAGGAAACTTGATCGATGAAGGGTATTCTCAACGACGACAGATCAAGAACTCGTCGTTAGAAAGATTGTCGAGAGCGAAAAAGTATCTGAACACCTCTTTAGCTTGGTGAGGAAGTGTTAGTCGAGAAGCCAGCTGAGGGCCGAGCGCTTCCGTGGGCGAGAAATCAGCAATCGTTGGCCGAAGAGGGGCGAAGTAGACCTGCAGCTAGAGTTGGAAGACCCAGAGGGGACCATTCTAGTGCGGGTCGACCTTATCTAGGATCGTCTCGGCCAAGCAGCGTAGGAGATGGGCGAGAATGGCTAGGATGAGTGCCAGAGTGTGACCGCTAGCTAGGGCTTCGGCCACTGGCATGTTTTCGACCAGACACTTATTGGATTTGGTACAACAGATAAATTTGTTATACTAATAAAAGAGGAAAGCCTCGTGTTCCCCTTATCGCAGAGCCTCTTCTCCTCGGCCGACAAAATGGAGATAGAGGGTGTTATAGTTGAAGAAGTTCTTATGAAGTTTGTGAACATTTTCTTTCGAGGGTGCTTGGCCTTCACCGCTCAGCGTCTCAAGGGCCCGTTTGTCGAAAAGTGCCTTTAGGTCAAGGTTCGACGGGTACCCAGAGAGGGCGGCGTCGATTGGGATTCCAGTCGGGGAAGTCCCCAAGATGGCAGTAATGTCAAGGATGGTGTGACCAATGGGGTTGAGAGGGAGGATCGTGGTGTTGGTGGCCGAACACCAGAAACATAAGGCTGCTAGGAGGAACTCTTTGTCCAGGACGACTTCTATGGATGAGAAGTGAATGGCGTCGTAGATGCCTAGGTCTTTCCATTGCTCGTCGAAGAGTTTTTCCATTCGTACGACCCAAGCTGCCTAGGCTGTAGTGGTCGAGGGCCATGAACCTTGAGGCTTTGCCAAGTCCCACTTCAACCATTCAAACCCTTGCAGCAAAGGTGATAGGCAGTGCTTCTTGAGAAGTTCAGTGATGGTTGGTGGTACCGCCGTTTTGAAGAGAGGACCAAGGATTTGATGATGGGTGCTCATGTCACTTTCAAAACGTATGGTTTTAATCGAACTTCGATCAATAATTTTTTGGCATTGGTCACATTCCTTGGAAAGCTTGGAGATGAAGAAGGCCATTGTAAGTGGGTTGAAGATGCGACACGAGAGGAGTTTTCTGGGTTGGGGGTTTGAAGACGAAGATCTGGAAGAAGGGGATTCACTGGAGAGTGATGGCAAGAAATTTCAGAGAATTTGAAAACGTACAGTATAAATGAGAGAATTTCAGTATTTATAGAATTGTGGAAGGAAGAGCAATCGTTTGAAATTCAAAATGAAGGGTAAAATCGATTGAAGAATTCGCTAATCATTATGAACATTCAGAGAATCCAGTTGAGAAGATCAAAGGTTTCGTGTTTTGGGGGGCACACGATTGCGTGTGGCGGCGAGTTTACGGTGAAAGACGTTTTGGCGTCTGCACGATGCTGAATGGTTCGCGGATCAAGGTGGCATGGTTGTTTAGCAACAAGGTCATGATGGTAAGACGGTTCAGTGAGCCGCACACTTTAAACGTCACTATTAGGGGTTAGCCGTGTTAAAGGATGCCACGTGGTGGATTGGTTAGCAGGATCAAGATCGTGCAATCGTGCTCCATAAATGCGCCTTGGAAATAGAGTATTTGGATTCTGAGTATTAGTTTCACTTCTTCAAGGTCGGAGCTCGACCAGAGAATTTAGGTCGAAGATCTCAGAAGCCAGGGGGCAATGTTTAGGCCCAAAATATTGGTTTGGGCCGAGTGTGGAATCATTCTCGGCCCGGAAGGATTTATTGTTAGGGGTCGTCTTGTTCATGGGCCGCTTAATTAGAGTCGGTCGAGCCCCATTAGGAAAAGAAACGGTCTGGATAAGGAAGATGAGTGGGAAATTCTGCGTTTAACAGAAATCCTGATGTGATAAGGAGTCCCGGTGAGATGAGGAGGTCGAGACACATTTTGAATACAGCCTGATAGAAAGGCTAGGTCCAAAATCCTGATGGGAGTAGGAGTACTCGAGATGGTGTTTGATTAGAAGAAGAAGTTCTAATCCGAGTAGGGTTTAACTACTCGGATTAACTCTACTTAGGAAGTATCTGATGCTATAAATAGAAGAGGCTGTGAATTGTTCAACCCTCCCAACTCAACACACAATTGCCCTACGCAAACTCTCTCAACAACTTTGAGATTTTTTTTTATTTTCTCTTTTCACTGACACATCTTCCGTTGGCATCAACAGCACTGTGAAAGCAACCGGTGATATCTTCAGTCGGCATAGATAGCTCTGTCGTCGTAGAATCAGCCGATCTCGCAGCATCTTCCGGTGGCATCAACAGCATTGTGGCGATGACGGTTGGTTACCTATCCAAGTCTTGGTCGAGAAGGATTTCTGAATCCTTATTGATCGAGGTCATCTCATTAGCCTTTTCGGCGAGGTGAGGTGTTACAACTTACTGAGCTCGGCGCATTGCATGCCGAGTTATTTTATGATTGGATACTCTCAAGTGGGATTTAGAGTTCGGCATTCAGATGGTCGAACCACGTTCACTATTAAGACTTATATCCGCTTTGAGTATTTGTGCCCTTACACTTTGGTGTCGATTCGGTGTGAGTTTACTCTGACAAATACCATCATTGTGACCGAATCCAACGATGACGATTCGTGAACTTCATAAGAATAGTAGCCTTGTCTTCAGGTTCGAGAACCCAAGAGGCCGAGACGTGTTCCTTCCTCGGTCGCAATCGCAGGACGCAGAAGTCAGCCGCGCACCCAACGCAACATCAACAAATTTTACTCCTCGGTCGAGCTCGGTCGACGAGTTGCCACGCCCCTCATTCAACCGAAGGACGTAGTTAGCTTATAGATTACTCGGCCTGCGCGCCACGTAGGCTTGGTAGTTTTTAGGGTCAACACATCCTTATGTTGGACTCCCACCATGCAAAGCGTGTTCTTTAGGGAAGTTGAATACTCAACCCTCATATACAAAGATTATTCACGACCCTCCTAAATTTCTTTAGAGGATTCAAGGGGACATTTGTGGACCTATCCAACCAACATGCGGACCATTTAGATACTTTATGGTGTTGGTTGATGCATCAACAAGATGGTCACATGTTTGCTTATTGTCCACACGCAACGCCGCATTTGCTAAACTCCTAACTCAAATCATTAAGCTAAGGGCTCACCACCTTGATTATTTGATCAAGTCGATTCGACTGGATAATGCTAGAAAGTTTACGTCACAGACTTTTGACGATTATTGCATGTCAGTAGGGATAAATATGGAACATCATATACCTCATGTTCACACCCAAAACGGCCTGGCAGAAGCTTTCATAAAGCGCCTTCAATTGATAACTCGGACTTTGGTTATGTGAACCAAACTGCCAGTATCTGCCTGGGGCTATGCAATATTGCACGCAGTTATGTTGGTTCGCCTGAGGCCCCGACCATTCACGGTTACAGTTGGTCACTGGATACGAGCCTGACGTCTCGCATTTACGGGTGTTTGGGTGCGCCATTTATGTGCCAATAGCGCAGCCGCTACGTACTAAAATGGGTACTCAGAGAAAAATGGGAATCTATGTCGGTTATGATTCGCCATCAATTGTTTGATACTTAGAATCATTGACAAGAGATCTCTTTACTGCACGTTTTGCGGATTGTCACTTTGATAAGACAGTCTTTTCGTCGTTAAGGGGAGATAAGCATGCTAAAGTTCCCATAGAACACCGCAAATTGTCGTGGTATGCTCCCACTATGTCTCATTTAGATCCCCGCACTGCCTTGTTTGAAACTGAGGTTGTCGAATTATAGATCTTCAGAGCATTGTTCAAAGCATGCCGGATGCTTTTAATGATCTAGCAAAGGTGACAAGATCACATATACTCGCTGCAAACACACCCACAAGGATAGATGTAACCCATGTACGTCAACAACCCGCCTGGGAAGGCTGGACAGTCCTCGAAGGAGGGGAGGCCATAACTTCTATGCGGCAAGGTACATTGGCGGCTAGCCAATCATCTGCTCCGACCCTAAAGCATGGCAGACCCCTTGGTTCAAAGGATTCACAACCCCGGAAGAGGAAAATGGCACCAACTAGTGACCCTAGTTTAAATCTGACCATCGCTCACTCATCCGTTCCAACGCATGAGGTTATTCTAGATTATGGTGATGCTTCAGATGAAACATGCCGACTTCCCGAGAATCACGAGATTTCGGTCCACTACACAGTATTAGATGAGGTTTGGAATAGGAATGAGATGATCGTAGACGATGCATTCTCGTACTCAGTAGCTACTGACATCATTCTTAGCGATGATATTGAACCACGTTTCGTCGATGAATGCCGATGTAGAACCTATTGGTCAAACTGGAAACAAGCAATCCAGGTCGAACTCGATTCGCTCGCGAAACGTAAGGTATTTTGAACTATCATTCATACACCACCATGCATGAAGCCCGTTGGCTACAAGTGGGTTTTCATGAGGAAGTGTAATGAGAAGAATGAAATAGTGTGATACAATGCACGCCTGTAGCGCAAGGCTTCTCTCAGCGCCTAGAGATTGATTATGAGGAGATGTATTCCCCCGTAATGGACGTTATAGCGTTCCGCTACCTAATCAGTTTGGTAGTTTTCGAAAAACTGAATATGCAGCTTATGGATGTGGTAACCGCGTATCTCTAAGGGGATCTAGATACGAAAATTTATATGAAAGTTCCAGAAGGACTTCCATTGACTGGCTCAAATAGTTCTAGACCATAGAACACTCTCTCAATTAGGTTGAGGATGTCACTCTACGGATTAAAACAATCCGGGCGGATGTGGTATAACTGTCTGAGTGAATATTTGACAAGTCAGGGTTATGTGAACAACGAACTATGCCCATGCGTGTTCATAAAGAAGTCACATTCTGGATTTGCAATCGTTGCAGTTTATGTCGATGATATGAACCTCATTGGAACTCCCGCAGAGCTTGAGGAAATTGCTACACACTTGAAATCGGAATTTGAGATGAATGATCTTGGGAAAACTCAATATTGTCTCGGCCTGGAGATCGAGCATTGTTCAGATGGAATCCTAGTACATCAATCGAACTACACCTAAAAGGTGTTACGACGTTTTAATGAGGATAAAGCGAAGCTTTTAAGTACACCCATGGTCGTTCGGACTCTAGATGCTAAACGAGATCCCTTTTGTCCAAAGGAGGATGAGGAAGAGATTTTGGAACCTGAAGTTCTTTACCTAAGTGCAATTGGGGCTTTATTGTACTTGGCTAAGTGCACTAGACCTGACATCTCCTTTGTTGTGAATCTATTGGCTAGATATAGCAATGCGCCCACACGTAGGCACTGGAATGGTGTTAAAGACATTTTCTGCTACCTCAAAAGTACTACGGATTTGGGCTTGTTCTATACCCGTGAATCTCCAAGTGTTGCTGCCCTCTATGGCCCTCGGATTGATTCTCGCCTTACTGGTTACGCAGATGCTGGATATCTGTTTGACCCACATAGAGCACGTTCTCAAACGGGTTATGTCTTTACCGTTGGAGACACCGCTATATCTTGGAGGTTTACCAAGCAAACGCTAGTTGCAACTTCGTCTAACCATGCTGATATTCTTGCCCTACATGAAACATCGCATGAGTGCTTTTGGTTGAGAGAAGTTATGGAACATATTTGAAGCACTAGTGGTCTTACATCAGTCGTTAACCTTCCTACGACGATCTTTGAAGGCAATGCAGCATGTATCGAGCAGCTGAAAAAGGGTTACATCAAGGGAGACAACACCAAGCATATAGCGCCAAAGTTCTTTTACTCATACCAGCAACAGCAGCATTAGAACATTGAAGTCAAGCAAATTCGTTCTGAGGACAACCCGGCCGATCTCTTTACCAAGTCATTGCCCAAGTTTACATTTTAGAAGCTCGTCCAAGGAATTGGTATGCGTAAATTATCTGAGTTGAATCGCTTGTAGTTCTCTTATTTAGAAGTTATGTCTAACTCAGGGAGAGTATCTAGAAGTATACTCACATGATCTTAATGTACTATTTTTCCTACGTTTAGGAGCATTTTTCCCACTTGATTTTTGCTACCTAACGAGGTTTTAATGAGGCACCAATCCCGGGATGATCATACTCCGATGAGTTCACTACCTTTGTCCAGTTTGACGAGTGTTTAGACATTATGCATACTTTCTTACTTTTCTCCTTAGTCTATGGGTTTTCCCCATTCCTTGAGTTTTACCATAGCGAGGTCTTTGTGAGTTTTTACAAATGCATACTTCAAAGTAAATTTGAGACTCATGATCACCCGTTGTGCCGATGACTTTATCAGCTATTCTATATTATCTGCTGAAGATCTGATACGATGGTTTGTTGAGTATTTACACACTCAAGGGGGAGTGTTGCAGTCATATTTAGAATATGAATGTGATTGTGTAAATCCTAGGGAATCTGGGAGTGTATCTTATATTCCTATTAGGACTATATTACCTATTAAATGTTGTAATCCTAAAGGGAAAGGTTTTACCCTTTCTACTACTATAAATAAAGGCACAATGGGTGAATCAAACACACCTCACAATTAAATCAATCTCTCTTCTCCCTAAAGCTTGCCGCACCCCTCTCTCTCTAACCCTAGATCGCTCAATCAAATAAGCTTACAACATAATCATATTTCTCTTTTATTTCTCTACAAATTCCTATAATTGCTCCATTCAGTCATTCTATTCCTTTTCCTATAGTAATTGCTTTACTCAACATTTACTTCATTTTAAATTCCCTATAATTGCTCCATTCAACTTTTATTTCATTTTAAATTTCCTATAATTGCTCCACTCAACCTTTATTTCATTTTAAATCCCCTATAATTGCTCCACTCAATCTTTATTTCCTTTGAATTGCCTATAATTGCGAAATTCCGCCTTTATTTTCATTGAAATTCCCTATAATTGTGGCCACTTAGCCTTATTTCTCTTGAAGTTCTCTATAATTACTTACAATAAAATAAATAATTACAACATTTTAAGACTATAGTATAACTAGACTTAATATTGAAGAAGATATTATCTTTGATTTAGTTATAATTATATTTGTTTTACAAAGTATTCTATTTTTATAAATATAATTATATATATAATATATATTAAAATTTTAGGTAGCGTGGGGCGGGGCTATCAATGAAACGCCTCGCCTACGCCTTCGCCTTTTAAT